>NC_057809.1:176873940-176923826 GCF_018294505.1 Triticum aestivum
CGGATTTTATGTGGAGGAATGAGCATTGAAAACGGACTTTATGGTTGTCTCTATATCTTCTGCTGACAAGGACGCAGTGAAGACATTCGACAGTTTCAATAGAATGCATATGACTTAGAGAGATAGAGTTTGAGATAGAAAGCATAGAGAAGTTTGGGGTCCGATCACATTCACTTAGTTCAAAAGATTCAACACGAAGACATAGCTATAAGTGAATGTTGTAGAGGACAGAACACTAGCATATATATATATATATATATATATATATATATATATATATATATATATATATATATATATAGTCAACATAGTGAAGATAATCATGAAAATATGTTGAGTTCGAAGCCAAACCAAATGTGAAGACATTGCAAGGTAACGCCATGAGTGAAACACTTCAAAATAGAACGTTTGGTGGTGGCGTTACCTACCGTATAGGAAGTATTAGACCCAGACACGGCGCACAATTATCGTGGCGCTCCGAAGTCAAATTCCACATTAATGTATTCACACTTAGAATGTATGTCTTCATTGATTGAAGATATACTTTACTTTGTGTGTTGCACATCTAAGTCATCAATATGCATAAGGGTTAGGATGTGTGCCTGATCACAGGACATTTCAGGATTCCAGGATATTTAGCTCACACCGTAACTTGCAAAACCTTTTCTCATCCAAGGGCTTGGTGAAGATATCTGCCAATTGCTCTTCAGTGTTGACGTGTATGATATCAATGTCTTCCTTCACAACATGATCTCTGAGAAAGTGATGACGAATTTCAATGTGCTTTGTCTTCGAGTGCTGAACTGGGTTGTTGGCAATCTTGATGGCGCTTTCGTTGTCACAGTAAAGTGGCACTTGCTTCAGATGAATGCCATAGTCCTTGAGTATTTGATTCATCCACAGAAGCTGAGCGTAGCAAGATCCAGCAGCAATGTATTCAGATTCAGCAGTGGAGAGAGATACACAGTCCTGCTTCTTTGAAGACCAACATACAAGTGATCGTCCCGGAAAGTGACATGTGCCTGATGTAGACTTGCGATCAACTTTGTGACCAGCATAATCAGCATCCGAGAATCCAACCAAATCAAACTCTGAGCCCTTTGGATACCATAATCCTAGAGTTGGGGTGTGAGCCAAATATCGAAGAATTCGCTTCACAGCTAAGTGATGCGACTCCTTTGGTGCCGCTTGAAATCGAGCACACATGCAAACACTAAGCATAATATCTGGCCTAGATGCACATAGATAAAGTAAAGAACCAATCATGGAGTGGTATACCTTTTGATCGAACTCTTTACCATTGTCGTCAGGACCCAGATGATGTTTGGCTGGCATTGGTGTTGTGAAGCCTTTGCAGTCTTGCATACCGAACTTCTTCAAGCAATCTTTGATATACTTCTCTTGAGATATGAAGATGCCATTGCGTTGTTGTCATATTTGAAGACCAAGGAAGAACTTCAGCTCCCCCATCATGGACATCTGATATTGCTCTTGCATCATATATCCAAACTCTTCACTGTACTTCTGATTGGTGCAGCCGAAGATAATGTCATCCACATATATTTGGCACACAAACAGTTCACCATCATATGTCTTCGTGGAAAGAGTGGGATCCAGGGAACCAGGTATGAAGCCTTTGCTCTCAAGGAAGTATTTGAGTGTGTCATACCAGGCCCTAGGGGCTTGTTTGAGGCCATACAGTGCCTTGTTGAGCTTGTATACCATGTCAGGATGTTTTGGATTTTCAAAGCCAGGCGATTGTGCAACATACACTTCTTCTTCAATCTTGCCATTGAGAAAGGCACTCTTCACATCCATTTGATATAGAAGTATGTTATGATGATTTGCACAGGCCAGCAGTATGCGTATGGCTTCAAGTCTAGCCACAGGAGCAAATGTTTCATCGAAGTCAATGCCTTCCACTTGAGTATATCCTTGAGCAACGAGACGAGCTTTGTTTTTGACAACTTGACCATGCTCATCTTGCTTGTTGTGGTATATCCATTTGGTGCCTATTATATTGTGCTTCCGTGGATTAGGACGCTTAACCAGTTCCCATACATTATTCAGCTCAAACTGTTGAAGCTCTTCTTGCATAGCTTGAATCCATTCAGGTTCCATGAAGGCTTCTTCAACTTTCTTGGGTTCTGATATTGAGACGAATGCGAAGCGCCCACAGAAATTTGCTAGATGAGTTGCCCTAGAACGAGTAAGTGGACCAGGTGCATTGATGCTATCAATTTTTCTTTCAATCTGCACTTCATTGGCAACGCAAGGATGTACAGGGCGAAGACTTTGCTCTTGCTGTTCACTGTCGTTGTTGGAAGGAATGTCTTCAGGCTGAGCAATGTCTTCATGTTGATCAGGTGCTGAAATGATAAGTTCTTCTTCAGGATGAGCTTCAGAGGGTATAATCTCTCTGGTTCCCATTAGCTTGATTGACTCACTGGATGGAACTTCATCTAGCACACTTGGCAGCTGCTCTCTTTGTGATCCGTTGGTCTCATCGAACCACACATCCACTGTTTCAACCACTTTGTAATGAAAGAGATTGAAGACTCTGTAGGAGTGCGAATCCTTTCCATATCCAAGCATAAAATCCTCATGTGCTTTTGGTGCAAATTTTGAGGTGTGATGTGGGTCCTTGATCCAGCACCTTGCGCCAAATACTCTGAAGTAACTGACATTTGGCTTTTTGCCAGTAAGGAGCTCATAAGATGTCTTGTTCAGTAGCTTGTGAAGATAAACACGATTGATTGTATGGCATGCAGTATCAATAGCTTCGGGCCAGAATTTTCTTGGGGTCTTGTATTCATCTAGCATCGTTCTGGCCATCTCAATTAGTGTTCTGTTCTTGCGTTCGATGACGCCATTCTGCTGTGGTATGTACGGGGCTGAGAATTCATGTGTGATGCCCAAGGTATCAAGATATGTATCAAGGCCAGTGTTCTTGAATTCAGTGCCATTGTCACTTCTGATGTGCTTTATCTTGGCGCCAAAATTGTTCATAGCACGATTGGCGAAGCGTCTGAAGACATCCTGCACTTCAGTCTTGTAAAGGATTATGTGCACCCAAGTATATTTAAAATAATCATCAACAATAACAAAGCCATAGAGGCAAGCAGTAGTAGTTAGAGTTGAGTAATGAGTGGGACCGAAAAGATCCATGTGAAGCAGTTCGAAGGGTTGAGTAGTAGTCATGATTGTCTTCGAGGGATGTTTGGCCCTCGTCATTTTCCTTGCTTCACAGGCACCGCATAAGTGGTCTTTCTTGAACTTGACGCCCTCGATGCCTATGACATGCTTCTTCTTCGCAAGGGTGTGGAGGTTCCTCATGCCAGCATGTCCAAGCCTTCAATGCCATAGCCAGCATTCTAAAGCCTTTGCTAGAAGACATACTGCAAGTTGTGGCCCTGCTGAGAAATCTACCACGTACAAATCATCTTTTCGATACCCTTCAAACACTAGAGACTTGTCAGATTCCATTAGTACAAGGCAACGATATTTTCCAAACATTACGATCATGTTCAAATCGCACAGCATTGAGACAGACATTAAGTTGAAGCCAAGGGATTCAACAAGCATGACTTTATCCATGTGTTGATCCCTTGAGATTACAACTCTACCTAGACCCAATACCTTACTTTTACCAGTGTCAGCAAATGTGATGTGGCTCTTGTCGGATGGACGTAAAGTTGAGTCCATAAGAAGACTTCTTTTGCCAGTCATGTGATTTGTACACCCACTGTCAATAATCCATTCTGAAGATGCTGGTGTCGTACCCTACAGTGCAGTTAGGGGGATAGGCTTCACCAAGAGCATTGTGAAGCAAAAACATTTGACGAACCAGTGGGTTATGAAAGCTTAGATCCAGGTTAGGACTAATAGGGAGTGTAGCAAGCGATTCAGGAATGAAGTACATAGTAAGACCATTTGGGCATTTGATCTTGCGCCCTACAAAATGTTTAAGGTCCCCAGCAATAGCGTCAGACGATTTTGGTTTTCTGCTGGAGACCTTTCCCTGCAAAAGAGAGTTAAGCCTTCTTAACCACCCACATCTTCAAGGGTGGCTTAGAAGCAATAAGTCTAAGTGCAGCATCTGAGAATTTTGGCTTTGAAGCCTTAGCAAACAGTCTTGCAGGTGGACAATAGTACTCATAAGAATAAGTAGAATAGTTCCTGGTCTTATGAACATAGCGGTTTGATGAGCCGCTCTCATATTCATATGACTGAGTATGGTTTCCCTGCAAAACATTTGCGTTAGTGCGACTCAGGTGAGTCCTCTGTTTATATGAAGCCTTTGGACCGTATGAAGCCTTTGGTCTGAGGTTTGTCTTCTTCAAGTGAGGTGTCATGAAGACATTCACAGGAAGGTTTTCCAGACACCTTTTCGGAACCCAGATCTTCTTCATAGGCGGTCCATTCCTGCAGTTAGTACCAATGTACCTGGCAAACACTTCACCATTCTGATTCTTAAACAGTATATAGTTTGCATCAAAGGATTCATCAATGATAATGGGGTTAGCACAAGTGAAGCCAGTTAGATTGGATGGATCTGCTGAAGGTTCCTTTGCAGCAACCCACATGGTTTTGGGGTACTGCTCAGGTTTCCAGTAAGAGCCATCCGCATTCATTTTCCTTACGAACCCTACACCCTCTTTCCTAGGGTTTCGGTTCAGAATCTGCTTTTTCAGGACATCACATAGCGTCTGATGCCCTTTAAGGCTTTTGTACATCCCTGTTTCAAGCAATGTCTTCAACCTGGCATTGTCATCAGCAATAGCGGTGGTATCCTCAACAGAGGGGTTAGTTACCGCATCAACAGTTGAAGATATTGCAACATCAGTAGCAGTAGAACATTCAGCAATAGAAGTAGCATTATCACGCTCAATGCATTTAAGACATGGTGGTTCAAATCCTTCCTGAGCGGGACTGATCTGTTTGGCGCAAAGTGACTCGTTTTCCGTTTGAAGATTTTCATGAACCGCTCTCAATTTCTCAAGATCTTGATTCCTTTGAAGATAATCATAGGAAAGCTTTTCATGAGTTGTTGAGAGAGTTTCATGACGATTTTCAAGTTCCTGATACTTAACGTGAAGATTTTTTATGTCTTCAATTAAGGATTCAGATCGAGTCATTTCAGCACCCAACAGATCATCGCTTTTGTCTAACAGTTTTTGAATATGTTCCATAGCTTTCTGTTGTTCAGTTGCAATTTGAGCAAGTGTTTTGTAGCTAGGTTTTGAAGCACAATCAGAGTCATCGTCACTAGATGTTTGATAGTGAGTAGCGCATGTGTTTACCTTGGCACCGCGTGCCATGAAGCAGTAGGTAGAAGCGGAGTAGTCCTTGTCATTTGCATCGGTGTCGGTGATGAAGTCATTGTCTTCAGTGCTGAAGATGGACTTGGCAACGTATGTTGTAGCTAGACTTGCGACGCCTGAGTCGGATTCCTCTTCAGACTCCACCTCCGCCTCCTCAGAAGCAGACTCCTTCTCTGAATCCATTTCATTGCCAACAAACGCACGTGGCTTGCCAGATGACCTCTTCTTGTGTGATGAAGACTTTGAGGAAGACTTGGAAGAAGACTTTGAGTATTTCTTCTTCTTCTTCTTATCGTCAGAGTCATATTCCTTGCTCTTCTTCTTCTTTTTGTTCTCATTGTCCCACTGTGGACACTCAGAGATGAAGTGGCCAAGTTTCTTGCACTTGTGACATGTTTTCTTCTTGTACTCATGAGCAGGAGCTTCATCATTCCTTGAACTTGATCGGGAAGACTTTCTGAAACCTTTCTTCTTCGTGAATTTTTGGAACTTCTTGACAAGCATAGCAAGTTCCCTTCCAATATCTTCAGGATCATCAGAACTGCTATCAGATTCTTCTTCAGATGAGGAGACAGCTTTTGCCTTCAAGACACGAGTTCTCCCATAGTTTGGACCGTAGATATCTCTTTTCTCCGAAAGCTGAAACTCATGTGTGTTGAGCCTCTCAAGTATGTCAAACGGATTGAGTGTCTTGAAATCAGGACGTTCTTGGATCATTAGGGCCAGGATGTCAAACGAACTATTAAGTGATCTCAGCAGCGTCTTGACGACTTCGTGTTTGGTAATCTCAGTGGCGCCGAGGGCTTGAAGCTCATTTGTGATGTCAGTGAGTCGGTCAAATGTGTGCTGGACATTCTCATTGTCATTTCGCTTGAAGCGGTTGAAGAGGTTGCGAAGGACACTGATTCTTTGATCTCTCTGGGTTGAGATGCCTTCATTGACCTTGGAGAGCCAGTCCCAGACCAGCTTGGATGTCTTCAAGGCACTCACACGGCCATACTATCCTTTGGTCAGATGACCACAGATGATGTTCTTGGCAGTAGAGTCCAGTTGAACGAATTTTTTGACATCAGCAGCAGTGACACCTTCTCTAGCCTTGGGAACGCCGTTCTCGATGACATACCATAGGTCGACGTCAATGGCTTCAAGATGCATACGCATCTTATACTTCAAGTAGGGATATTCAGTTCCATCGAAGACGGGGCACGCAGCGGAGACTTTAATTATCCCTGCAATCGACATAGCTAAAACTCCAGGTGGTTAAACCAAATCACACAGAACAAGGGAGCACCTTGCTCTGATACCAATTGAAAGTGCGTTATATCGACTAGAGGGGGGGTGAATAGGTGATTTTTATGAAAGTCTTCAAAACGTGGAAGTTATGAAGACAAATAGTAGAGATATGCCTATTACTATGCAACGGAAGTTAGACTACACTAGGCAAGCCATGGTCAAGTATCAACAGAGTGAAAGCACAATGACAAATAGCTGTAGTGTAATAAGGATCAGGTAGGAAGATACTAGGAAGCCAAACAGATCATACACTCACGTTGTGAAGACAAAAGATAGAACAGACATGCAATGACTTCACAATGAGTGATCAGTAAGTAAAAGGAAGTGAAGATGAAACTAGTGACTCGTTGAAGACAATGATGTGTTGGACCAGTTCCAGTTGTTGTGACAACTGTACGTCTGGTTGGAGCGGCTAGGTATTTAAACCTTAGGACACACAGTCCCGGACACCCAGTCCTGAACACGCAGCTCAGGACACCAAGTCCTCACCGTATTCTCCTTGAGCTAAGGTCACATAGTCCTCACCCAATCACTCTGGTAAGTCTTCAAGGTAGACTCCCAAACCTTCACAGACTTCGTTCACTGGCAATCCACAATGTCTCTTGGATGCTCTGAACGCGACGCCTAACCATCTAGAGGATTCACAGTCCTCAAGTGTAATAAGTCTTCCGATCACATAGACAAGAAGACTTAAGTGATGCCCAATTCTCTCTGGCTCTGGTGGTTAGGGCGTTTTCCTTGCTAGGAATTTTCTCTCAAAGGCTTCGAGGTGGGTTGCTCTCAAACGACAAAAGCCGTGCACTGAAATCTAAGCAGCCAACTGTTTATGGTTGTAGGGGGTGGGCTATTTATAGCCACTTGGCAACCCGACCTGATTTGTCCGAAATGACCCTGGGTCACTAAGGAACTGACACGTGTCTCAACGGTCAGATTTCAAACTCTCATGGCAACTTTACTTGGGCTACAAGCAAAGCTGACTTGTCCGGCTCTGGACAAGATTCGCTCTCATTGTCTTCACTCGAAGACATAGGTGTTTTGTTTAGGCATCACTTCAGTCATTCTGACTAGTTCTCCTGGACCCCACTTAACAGTACGGTGGTTCCTATGACTCAACACAAAAGAAAAAGAACTACGAAAGATCTAAGTCTTCGAGCTCCATAGGCTTCATATCGTGTCTTCTTTTGTCATAGTCTTCAATGTGAATGTCTTCATATACCACCTTTGACTTCAATGTCTTCATACATTTTTAGGGGTCATCTCTGGTAGTAAAACCGAATCAATGAGGGACTTCAACCTGTGTTATCCTGCAATTCTCACAAACACATTAGTCCCTCAACTAGGTTTGTCATCAATACTCCAAAACCAACTAGGGGTGGCACTAGATGCACTTACATTCAGCATTTTACAAAGTGCTTTAGCATTTTTAATTAAGTCGAAACAATTATAGAAAAATAGAAAACATAAACTAAATGAAAGAGAGAGAGAGAGAGAGAGAGAGAGAACGACTAACCTGGCACTTACCTCGGCCCACCTACCTGTTGCCGGCCCAGCTTCACCGGCCCAGCCCACCACCGCCTCCTACCCTGTCGTCTTCCTCCTCTGCCAGGAGGACAAGCGCGTGCCCGACGCGCGCGTGCAAGCGTCGGCCACCTCCTGCTTGCCTCTTCGCCCTGGCCCTCTCTGGACAACTCCACGCTACCCACAAGCCCGTGGGGATCGCTCCCTCTCTTGCTCGTTCCCTCCCGCGCCCGCTCCGCACCATGGCCGCAGCCACCGCAAGCTCACCATAGCCATTCGCATAGCCACCCCATTCCCCTCGACCGCTCATTGTGTCTGCGAGATCCGCCACATCGTCCTCTTCGTCCACACCGAGCCATGCTTCACCGGGAGTTGTGCATCATCCTCACCACCGTCGTCTTCAACCTCGGACGTCCGAGATCGCCGGCATCGATTCGCTCCATCCAAGCATTCCCCGAGCACGAAGAGCTTCTCTATGGGTTCCCTGTGAGCCCCTCTTCCTTCGCCCCTCTCCCCGTCGTCCTTTTCTCCCCCAGTCGTGGTTTCCACCTTGGCCGGAGCTCACTGCCGCCGTCGCGAAGCTCGCCGTCAGTAGCCACCCCACCTGGCCAATCCAAGCACGCAGTCGTGCTCCGGGCTTTCTCAGGAAACCGTAGTGCGCCTCAGGTCGTCCGCTCGTGCACCCTAGCCCTCCCGCCCGTGCAAGCCGCAGCTGCGCCGCCGTGGAACTCGACGCCATCGGCATTCCCGGCCACCCTAGCATCACCCGAGGCCACCAACCGAGGCGCACCCTTTCTCCGGTTCCAACACGCCCACCCCCGCTTGCTCCCGTCGCCGGAGTTGGCCGGACGGGGAACACCGCCGCCTCTGCTTACGCCGGTGAGTAACCGCCGGCCTAATCCAGCCATTAGGCACTAATTGCCAATTAGGTTAGCACCTGAGCCAATGACAGCCGGGCCCCACAGGTTTATTTAACCTACTAACGAAATTAATTGGACTTAATTTGATTCCAGTGGACTGACACGTTAGCACCTGAGCCAATGACGTGGCCATTGACCGATCCCACCTGTCGTTGACTCGAGGCAGCACTGTGTGACTGACCAGTGGACCCCACTGGTCAGGTTTGACCCTGGTCAGCCACGGTTGACCTGGTGACGTCATGTCGCTGTCATGCTGACACAGAAATGATTTTTTGGATTAAAAATAATTCAGGAATTCCAGAAAATTTCCTAAACTTCTAAAAATCATAGAAAATCAACCGTAACTCCAAATGCAAAGATTTATATATTAAAAATGATCAGAAAAATCAAAAGAATCTACTTATGGCATTTTCATGCATGTTAGAACAACTTATGGCTGCTTTTTCGGCCAATTAATATAAATGAAATTTAAACTCTCACATATGGAGTTTGAATTTGAACCTAGGGTTCAAACCAACTTCATTTAATATGGTTTCTAGTTGCATTAGTTCAATCAATAGCATATTGCCATGTCATGAGCATGCATCATATTGTTGCATTGCATTGATTGTGTTTCTTCCTTGTTTGCCGGTATTGTCCCCTCTCGGTAAACGTGGTTCCGACGATGAGTTCGATGACATCGATGAAGAGCTATTACTATCTTCAGAAGTGCCAGGCAAGCAAAACCCCCTTGTTCATTCCGATACAATCCCACTCCCTGGCTCCTACTCTCTTTTACTGCATTAGGACAACAATGATTCAACTGTTACATGCTGCGGTAGTTGACCCCTTTCCTCTGCATGACCTGTCATTGCCAAAGTAAATAGATGAAACCCACTAGCAAGAGTAGGAGTTGTTTGAGCCCTGATGTGCCTACTCATTCATGTTTGTTTGTCATGCCTGCTACTGCTTAGAGTTAAGTCAGGTCTGATTCATCGGGGATGAATCGGAGGTGTGTAAACATTTCCTACTGTTGAGAGCTAAGTGTGTGAACACGATTTAGTAAAGGTAGCGGTGAGAGGCCATGTAGGAGTAGATGGTGGGTTGTCTCATTGAAGCCGTCCTCAGGAACTGACTTCTGTGTTTGTGATCCATGAAACAGTTACTACCACGCATTGGGCCCGAAACCAATGGACCCTCTCGGCTTCCTAACCACTCTAGTCCTCTGTCCAGGAATTGCAACTAGTTTCAGGTGTTTATAGGATATGTGTTGGCGGCCGTGCGTAGCGCTAACCCTAGGGGTGGGCTATGATGCGGTAGATACACCATGGCCGGGCATGCCGGGCACCCATTTGGTGTCTCGGAACCCTGTACACATTGTTCGGGGCCGTATGTGGAAACCTCGGCTGGACTCCCTGCGGATGGAACCTGGATAGGCGAGAAACCTGGACTAGAGACTTGAGTGGTTAGGTAGGCCGTGGCCGACACCCTCGTTGGGCTTCCGCTTGAAGGTTGCCGAGTACATGTCTTGTAAACGACGGTAAGTGGTGAGAGCGTGTGTGAAGAAGTACACCCCTGCAGGGTTAACGTCATCTATTCGAATAGTCGTGTCCGTGGTAATGGACTTCTGGGTTGCCTATAACAGTTCATAGACAAGTGAAAGTGGATACTCTAAAACTCGCAAGATAAGTGTGAGTGCTATGGATGGCGTTCTCGTAGAGAGACGGGAGCAGATCCATAGTGGTGTATTGATATGGTGAATATGTGGACTCGTGTGCGCCACCTCAAAAGAGTTACTTGCAGTTGTAGTTCAGGATAGCCACCGAGTCAAAGCTGGCTTGCTGCAGTTAAACTCCACTCCCCCTTTCTTGATACTGATGCATATGTATCTAGTTCTGATGTAAGTCTTGCTGGGTACATTTGTACTCACGTTTTCTTAATTTATGGTTTTGCAGAGAGATTTCAGTCTCGCTAGTAGTTCCATGTGGACTTCGACGTTTAGCTTGATACCTCAGCTACGATCTTGTGCCCTCGGCAGGATCTGGTAGATAGTCAGGCGTCTCAGCCTTTTTCATTTGTACATGTCTGTACTCAGACATGTTAAGCTTCCGCATGTGCTTTGACTTGTATGCTCTGAATGATGGGTCATGAGACCCATGTTTGTTTTATCTCACTCCTCGGAGCCTAATGAATAATACTTGAGTCGTAGAGTTATGTTGTGATGCCATGTTGTATTTACACATATCGAGCATATTGTGTGTATGATTGAAATGCTTGGAATGTGTGGGATCCGACAATCTAGTTGTTTATCCTTGGCAGCCTCTCTTATGGGGAAATGTAGTCTAGTGCTTCCATGAGCCATAGTACTCCGCTACAGCCCGATTCACTGGAGTCCTGCTAGCCCAGCACTACTGCTCCGGAACACTTGACTGGCCGGCATGTGATTCAATTCGTTCCTGTGTCTGTCCCTTCGGGGAAATGTCACGCGGTGACATCCGGAGTCCTGCCTAGCCTGCTACAGCCCGGGTTCCCCGGAGTCCTGTTAGCCCAGTGCTACAGCCCGGATTCACTTGCTGATGACCAACATGCTCGATGTGATTCATGTATGCCTGTCCCCATAGGACTGTGCCGCTTTGGGTTCACGACTAGCCATGTCGGCCCAGGTTCTCTGTCATATGGATGCTAGCGACACTAACATATATGTGAGCCAAAAGGCCCAAATGGTCCTGGGCCATGGTAAGGCGACACCCGTGGGGATACCGTGCGTGAGGCCGCAATGTGATATGAGGTGTTACCGGCTAGATCGATGTGACTTGGAATCGGGGTCCTGACAGGATCATACCCTCGAGCTGTCGGCCAGGCTTAATGTGTTCATACACAGGCGGTACAAAGGATCCATTATGCCACAGCCCTTTCCGTCTGTCTGATGACGCAATTACTGAAATGACAGGAACTCTTCCGAATGAGGATTCTGAGGACTACAGCAAAGTGGGTCTAAATCCTTTGTGCAAACTTAACCTGCCGCCAGATTTGATATCTACCCAACTCTCGTGCAGACGCGAGCCGGGTCGGATTTCCAATCGGCCGAAACGTCAAAGCGTCAAAGCTGATACACGTTTAGCTCCGTCGATCTTGGTGTGAAATGAATGGCCACTTCCACCTCATCCTCCCCTGCCCCTCTTCCCCTCGCACCCCCGCCCCCGCCCCGTTCGCGGCTCTCCTTTCCGGCCCCTCCGCCACCTCCTCCTCCCGCTACCACCACCAGCGCCGCCAACCATGGCACCGCACCCCGCCTTCGCCTCCTCCCCCACGCGGCCGACCCCCGCGCAGCGCACGCGGTCGCGGCCAAGTCTAGCGCGGACGCGCGCCTTGCGAACGCCGTCATGTGCGGCTACATCCGCGCGGGCCGCCTCACCTGAGCCAATGACGTGGCCATTGACCGATCCCACCTGTCGTTGACTCGAGGCAGCACTGTGTGACTGACCAGTGGACCCCACTGGTCAGGTTTGACCCTGGTCAGCCACGGTTGACCTGGTGACGTCATGTCGCTGTCATGCTGACACAGAAATGATTTTCTGGATTAAAAATAATTCAGGAATTCCAGAAAATTTCCTAAACTTCTAAAAATCATAGAAAATCAACCATAACTCCAAATGCAAAGATTTATATATTAAAAATGATCAGAAAAATCAAAAGAATCTACTTATGGCATTTTCATGCATGTTAGAACAACTTATGGCTGCTTTTTCGGCCAATTAATATAAATGAAATTTAAACTCTCACATATGGAGTTTGAATCTGAACCTAGGGTTCAAACCAACTTCATTTAATATGGTTTCTAGTTGCATTAGTTCAATCAATAGCATATTGCCATGTCATGAGCATGCATCATATTGTTGCATTGCATTGATTGTGTTTCTTCCTTGTTTGCCGGTATTGTCCCCTCTCGGTAAACGTGGTTCCGACGATGAGTTCGATGACATCGATGAAGAGCTATTACTATCTTCAAAAGTGCCAGGCAAGCAAAACCCCCTTGTTCATTCCGATACAATCCCACTCCCTGGCTCCTACTCTCTTTTACTGCATTAGGACAACAATGATTCAACTGTTACATGCTGCGGTAGTTGACCCCTTTCCTCTGCATGACCTGTCATTGCCAAAGTAAATAGATGAAACCCACTAGCAAGAGTAGGAGTTGTTTGAGCCCTGATGTGCCTACTCATTCATGTTTGTTTGTCATGCCTGCTACTGCTTAGAGTTAAGTCAGGTCTGATTCATCGGGGATGAATCGGAGGTGTGTAAACATTTCCTACTGTTGAGAGCTAAGTGTGTGAACACGATTTAGTAAAGGTAGCGGTGAGAGGCCATGTAGGAGTAGATGGTGGGTTGTCTCATTGAAGCCGTCCTCAGGAACTGACTTCTGTGTTTGTGATCCATGAAACAGTTACTACCACGCATTGGGCCCGAAACCAATGGACCCTCTCGGCTTCCTAACCACTCTAGTCCTCTGTCCAGGAATTGCAACTAGTTTCAGGTGTTTATAGGATATGTGTTGGCGGCCGTGCGTAGCGCTAACCCTAGGGGTGGGCTATGATGCGGTAGATACACCATGGCCGGGCATGCCGGGCACCCATTTGGTGTCTCGGAACCCTGTACACATCGTTCGGGGCCGTATGTGGAAACCTCGGCTGGACTCCCTGCGGATGGAACCTGGATAGGCGAGAAACCTGGACTAGAGACTTGAGTGGTTAGGTAGGCCGTGGCCGACACCCTCGTTGGGCTTCCGCTTGAAGGTTGCCGAGTACATGTCTTGTAAACGACGGTAAGTGGTGAGAGCGTGTGTGAAGAAGTACACCCCTGCAGGGTTAACGTCATCTATTCGAATAGTCGTGTCCGTGGTAATGGACTTCTGGGTTGCCTATAACAGTTCATAGACAAGTGAAAGTGGATACTCTAAAACTCGCAAGATAAGTGTGAGTGCTATGGATGGCGTTCTCGTAGAGAGACGGGAGCATATCCATAGTGGTGTATTGATATGGTGAATATGTGGACTCGTGTGCGCCACCTCAAAAGAGTTACTTGCAGTTGTAGTTCAGGATAGCCACCGAGTCAAAGCTGGCTTGCTGCAGTTAAACTCCACTCCCCCTTTCTTGATACTGATGCATATGTATCTAGTTCTGATGTAAGTCTTGCTGGGTACATTTGTACTCATGTTTTCTTAATTTATGGTTTTGCAGAGAGATTTCAGTCTCGCTAGTAGTTCCATGTGGACTTCGACGTTTAGCTTGATACCTCAGCTACGATCTTGTGCCCTCGGCAGGATCTGGTAGATAGTCAGGCGTCTCAGCCTTTTTCATTTGTACATGTCTGTACTCAGACATGTTAAGCTTCCGCATGTGCTTTGACTTGTATGCTCTGAATGATGGGTCATGAGACCCATGTTTGTTTTATCTCACTCCTCGGAGCCTAATGAATAATACTTGAGTCGTAGAGTTATGTTGTGATGCCATGTTGTATTTACACATATCGAGCATATTGTGTGTATGATTGAAATGCTTGGAATGTGTGGGATCCGACAATCTAGTTGTTTATCCTTGGCAGCCTCTCTTATGGGGAAATGTAGTCTAGTGCTTCCATGAGCCATAGTACTCCGCTACAGCCCGATTCACTGGAGTCCTGCTAGCCCAGCACTACTGCTCCGGAACACTTGACTGGCCGGCATGTGATTCAATTCGTTCCTGTGTCTGTCCCTTCGGGGAAATGTCACGCGGTGACATCCGGAGTCCTGCCTAGCCTGCTACAGCCCGGGTTCCCCGGAGTCCTGTTAGCCCAGTGCTACAGCCCGGATTCACTCGCTGATGACCAACATGCTCGATGTGATTCATGTATGCCTGTCCCCATAGGACTGTGCCGCTTTGGGTTCACGACTAGCCATGTCGGCCCAGGTTCTCTGTCATATGGATGCTAGCGACACTAACATATATGTGAGCCAAAAGGCCCAAATGGTCTTGGGCCATGGTAAGGCGACACCCGTGGGGATACCGTGCGTGAGGCCGCAATGCGATATGAGGTGTTACCGGCTAGATCGATGTGACTTGGAATCGGGGTCCTGACAGGATCATACCCTCGAGCTGTCGGCCAGGCTTAATGTGTTCATACACAGGCGGTACAAAGGATCCATTATGCCACAGCCCTTTCCGTCTGTCTGATGACGCAATTACTGAAATGACAGGAACTCTTCCGAATGAGGATTCTGAGGACTACAGCAAAGTGGGTCTAAATCCTTTGTGCAAACTTAACCTGCCGCCAGATTTGAGTCTCTAACTTGCTTTCAACTCATCATTTGAATATTCTATTAACTTCAACTTTTGTTGACTTTCACAAGCTAAATCAGATTTTTGGAAGGCAGAATATGACCACGAAGCTGCTAAAAAGGCCAGGGCTGCCAAGAAAGCCGCCAAGAAAGCCCGCAAGAAAAGCAAGAAGAAACCAAGTGCTTCCAGCATGTTTGAGCTAGATGACAGTTCTGAGTCGGAGGTAGCCCTTGACTCCCTTGGCTCCTTTGTCAATCATCTTATTGACACTGACTATTATTACGATGATACGTGGGCTAGCCAAGCCGTTTAAGAAGAGGTAATGATCGTTTCCTCCGACTCAGAGCCTTTGCCGAGACAGAAATTTCGATGGGTAATCCAAAAAGTAAGATTTTCACACCCGTTAGCTCATCTGGATCCTCACTTTCTTTTGAGGCAATAGCAGCACAAGAACCGGCGCCAGACTCGGAATAGCTGAGGTGAAGAATTGTCCTCCGGCTTACTGAATACTCCGGTTCCGCAGAAACGTCGAAATGAGGTTCTTCCATACTTAACTTATTTTTTCCCGCTGGTGGGTCTCTTTTGCCAGCCACTCAATTCCTCTGAATCAAACTACCAGGAAGTTTCTCATTCTTCTTCTAGCAATTCGGCACAAACTCAGCTGCCAGCTTTTAAGACTGCCCCAGGGTAATAACAATCAACTGTGTTTTGTACCTCTTTATAATCTTATAATTGTACTAACATGTTCCAATCCATGCAGTGGACAAGCCAAACCTAGCAAGAAGGCCAAGGCAACCAAGCGGATTGATGATCCTAAAGCTATTGAACTAGAACAAAAAGCCTCTGCAGCTAAAGTTTCTGAAAAGCAACCAGATGACTCTGCCCCTAATGTTTCACCCGAGATTCCGGATCTCCGCACTGACAACCCCAACATTAACTCTTCAAATCTTGGACCATCAAGCCCACATAAGCCGTCAGAAACTCACATTGATGGTGTTTTGATCACTGGCACCGGCATTACAGAGCTGGGAAATCCAACTATCTTGGCCAAGCATTCCGCCAAACAAGAGGTTATTGAAATGTGGAAAGTTTGGTTTGATGTCTCTCATTATGCACAATTGAGCAGTAGTGAGATACTCTCTGGCTTCCCTAGCCAGGTACATTCTAGTCGTGACCTAGAAGTTGATATGGTGAAGCAAATGCACCAAAAGTATGAGGTATGACTTCCACCTTTGAATAATTATGTATATCCTGCCAGCCCCCAAGTCTATTGATTATGATAATTTTGAATAGATTGTGGACTTAAAATAATCCATAAGCTTCTTGTCATAGAATCCCTCCAAGGCTGGTTTAAAAGTAAACCGGACGTTTAAGCAACTTTAGCATTACATCTGTAGTCCCCAAGGCCGGTTTAACTAGCATGAATGAGTCGGTCCTCTTTAGCATTAGATTAAGAAAGGAGATCTTATCTGTGTAGACCCCATGAATCGGCTATGATTGTTTACAGCACACCCGGTTCATCATGAAGAAGATACAAGCGACATGCATTAGCCCCCAAGTGCCAAGTAGTCTTGCTTGCAAAGTGCTTGGCACTTTATTTATAAGACCCATTTTAGTTAAAGAAATTCTTTGGCAGACATTAGCCCCCAAGTGCCAAGTGTTATTGCTTGCAAAGCACTTGGGACTTATATTGTTGTAATCCGCCATGGATGTGTTTGACAAGTCTGCGCTTAATGCAGGCTGCCACTGCTGAACTGGAGTCTCAATTAAATGATGCAAAGACCCGGCTAGCGACTCAGGAAACCGAGACCCGGAAAACTGAGTCAAAGTTCCAGTTTAGCGTGGCTGAGTCGGAAAAGCTGAAGACCAATTTTGAGGCAGAGAAAAAGAGTTGGGATGAAGGAAAGACTGCCTCAATACAACAAGCTGAAAAAACAGAGGCAGCTCTTCAAGAGGTAACCACTAAGCTCACCGGCGTAAAACACCATGTATCTCAGATGGTTTCTACTATCTTTGGTGAGTCGCCTTACTATTCATCCACAGTGAGTACTTGTCGTAGTAATATAAAACGCCATTTAACCGATCTGTGATTTACTCAGGTCCCAGGAGCAGCAACCATAACCAGGACATGCTTGTGAAGCTCAAGGTGCGAATCAATCCAGGTCCTACTAGTTAGCCAGCTCGCGGCTACGCAGGCGACCCGGGATAAAATCCCCACGGTGGGCGCCAACTGTCGTGGAAGTGTCATGGCGGATTTCCTCATGGAAGGACTTAGTTGTGGAGCCATTGCGACGAGGTTATCTTAAAGGGGTTAAACGAGACAAAGGACACGCATAGTTTATACTGGTTCGGCCACTTGCGGTGAAGGTAAAGGCCTACTCCAGTTTGAGGTGGTATTGCTAGGGTCTCGATTGCCAGGGAGAAAACACGCTTTGCTTGGCTTTTGACTTGTTGTTTCTTTCCCTAAGCCACTATCGGGTCGTCCCCTTATATACTGGGGTTGATGCCCTACGGCCTAAAGAGTCTTGGCCGGCTCATACAAACCTGTCCAGCTCGGTGACTTATCTTACATACCTTACAATACAAGTTTACATACACATGGCGGTTCACACTTACGGGACTTTAGCCGCCTCAGTATTTGGGCCTTTTAACAAGCCTATCTATGAACCGCCATCTTTAGTATACTCTTTTGCTTCATTTAGATGAACTGCCATAATGGATGACCCGGCCCCTCCTGGGTGGGTCATATCCCCAACACCTATTGCGTTAATGCTATTTTAAACCGTGTCTCTTTATTTCTGACAAAGAAATGAGATGAATTGACAGTGCTCACGCTTATACGTGCAAAACCTCTTATCTACCTACTTGTTTCTCTTTCAGGGTGACAACACTGCTGCTAGGAAGAACTGCCACAATGATAGTGAGACGAACCCACTTTTTGCCCCTCTAACACATATTCCAGAGGAGAAGGAAACACATCTTGATGATATGGATACAACCACAAAGTCACATCTTGATGTAGTGTAAAACTTACTCAGTGACACAAGCTCGATGAAGTTGCCGCCTGAATCTGTTCGACTTCTTCAGTCTGAAATTCAAGCAGAAATACATGCTTCCGCTCAAATCTGACTAGAACTCCAATCTCTATGCAAGATTAACCGTAAGTACATGACGTTTATTAATGCCATGCAGCTTAAGTTGGTGGATATGAGCGCCAATGAAGTGTACTCTCATTAGGTTGCTAAGCTGGTTGCGCTGCAGGTCCTGGGCCGGGCTAACCTTTCTTGAACTGTGTTGAAGTGTTGTCTGTTCTGTCTATTATTTTGTCCGCATGTTAACTTCCACTGGTGGAGACCTTTATGTAATCTGCTATCTAGTTTCCCCTTACGATCACTGGCGGCGAACTTTGATGCCGAGGGGATGTAATATGTTGTAATTTCTTTGTTGTATAGTCTAGGTTAATTCTTCGTCACGATGTTGTAGTTTCTTTGTTGTTTCTGCTGTCGTTGCTCCGAGAAAAGTTTGTAATATTCGATCGATGCGCAATGAGCAAATAAGTTAGGTTTATAAAATAATAATTTCTGTACTAAAATTGGCCGGTCGCCAATAGCTAGTCTGGGCCGAACCATGGGCCTACAATCATCTTGGGCTATTAGTTTGGTCTAGTCTTAATCTGGCCCACTATTAGTTTCGGGGCTTCAAAAGGGCAAGTAAACCGCTTGCCTTAATTGGGCCCTAAAATTAAATAGGCTTTTAATAGATTGAAATGTTTTTGGGCCTTGGCTGACCCAATTACATGATGGGCGAGAAGCAGGCCGGATATATAACGGGCCCAAATTAGGCCCAACACTCTCAAGGGCTTTTAATGGGCCTATAGGCAGTTTGGCCTAGAATGTATCCATGAAGACTTCGGGTCGTTAAGAGGCCGAAAGTAACTATGGACCATAATTAGGCGCAGGTGCAACTTGGGCCTTTAAATGGTCGACAGTGAAAACAGGCCGAAAGAAGCCCATATATAGACAGGGCCGCTGATAGGCTAAAACTAGTATTTGGCCGAACTGTTAAACGGGCCATTATGAGGCCAAAGAGCAGATTAGGCCAGCAATGGGCCCAATGGCACAGTAGTTGTTCTAAGGGCCATATCTGTTATGGGCCATAATTTGGCCCAAGAAATAAAAGTCAGTTAATAGGCCGGATCAGGTGTGGACCGTAATTTGGTCCAAACTATTGCAGGATGTTAATGGGCCGGATCTGACATGGGCCGTAAACTGGGCCCAAAATATTGTAGTCATTTTACGGCCTGTATCTGATGTGGGCTATAATTTGGTCCAGAATCTGTTAGGCTGTTAATGGGCCGACCCATTAGATCTGACAAAATCTTGTGGGCATGTTCCTGGGCCAGCTTTTAGACCTATATGGGCCTCTATTGGGCCGTCCCACGTGTCAACGTATCATTGGCGATTTTTGTCAAATGGACGGTTGACATATGTCCCAACGCTAACCGACACGTGGTCCGTCGGCGAATGAGAATTTTACACGTGGAAAATCGCCATTGGTCCAGACTGTTAACGGGTTATCGTATCCAAACCGGAACCCGATAGCTTAATGTCGACCCGTTACGGTGGATCCTACGTGTCGATCAACCTTGACGAAAGCACTTCTATGATGCGTGATTTATCGTCCTGGAACTGGACACTTTCGTGATTATAATTTTGGTAATGTCATGGAACACTTCTACGACAGCACAAGTATGACTATCTTGATTCTGTCATAAAATCGTCATGGATGTACATGCATGACAGAAAACGTGACCTACTGTGACAAACACGTATCATCACGGAAGTGTATTTTTTTTGTAGTGACCTCTTCAAGCAATTCATGTGCCTAATCCTACTACTACTGCTGCTGGTCCCCTTGTCGGTCAGTTGAGGCTACCGCATTGTGCCAACACTAATGCAATAGCCAGCATAGTACCTCAAAGGCCTCAGAAGCATGCGCATGTTCTAAATGACAGAGAACTTCTTGTTTCTCTTCTTGAAAAGCAGGATAGGCATCATGACTGGATGAAGCGTCAGATGCAAAGTCTTCTTGTGGATGTCAATCGCATACGCAACCTCTCCACCAAGAATTCTTTTGTTGCTCATAAAGCCTGTAGGCGTGCCTGGAATAGCATCACTCTGCTCCACTCTAAATATGAAATCACTTCAGATGGATTCACTAAAAGATTCAAGTTTGACTCCAGGCCTCTGCAAACCGCAAGTTGGCGTCATACTCTGTCTATTGAAGGTTCAGACTACTCTTCATCAACTCCAACTGTTGTTGCTCGAGTAATTGATGAGGAGGACAACGCCACTTCACTAGCTATGGCTTCATTACATCAGATTTCTACATCATGCCCTTCTGCACCGCCAAACTCCACTATCGACTCGGCTGCCCCAACATCGTCTCCAACACCTCATGGGAACGCTTAGACACTCTATGTCTTCACTCCTTTTTGGCCATTCCTGACAAAAGGGGGAGAAGCATATGGGTTGATAATCTTCAAGCGGGTCTATATGGGTCAGGTGCTTATTTTTGTTAAGTCACTACAGGAATCAGCTGATTTGTCGTCTACCATGCGAGATGGAAAAGGACCGGAAAGCGGGAGACAAAGGGCTTTGTCATTAGCCATGGAAGGCAAACATGCTCGACAAAGTAAGCTATGGTAAATAGCTCCTTTGTCGTCTGCTTTTGGCCAGCAGATTGCAAAGACCCTTTTGTCGTCGGTGGCAGCCGACAAAGAACGTGGAAAAAAAGAATATACATTAGCCATGTTAGGTGGCTAACGGGAGCCTTTGCCATCTGCCAGCTGACCGCAAACATGGCCTCCACTTTGCCGTCTGCCTTCTGACGTCAGCTGACGCATCATGCCCTCCCGCTCTTTGCCGTCAGCCACGGACGGCAAACTGCCAAGCCCAACAAAGTGACCAAATGGGTCAGCTCCCAGGTTGCAGAGATTACTGCCACGTGGCCACTTTGCCATCTATGGAAGACGGCAAAGAGCCCTTTGCCATCGGTGGCAGATGGCAAAAAGCCCTTTGCCGTCGGTGGCAGACGGCAAAGAGCCTGCATTGCCTCTTTTCTTTTGTTTTTTATTATATCAAAGCATTTTTATAGCAAATATATGATATATATATAGTAACCCTAAACTAAGCGTGAGTGTAGAATAGCTTATTCTACACCCCAGTAGCGGTACATACAAAATATAGTAACACACTGTGTTAAATATAGTAATTTTTGTAAAAACGTAGTAAATTACAAACTTGGGTGATAAAAAAATATTTTTTGAATTACTACATTTTGTACACCGTTTTACTAGATTTTGTATATAGCATTACTAGAGGGTGTAGAATAAGCTATTCTATATTTTGTACACCGTTTTCTTTTGTATATATATCACCAGGGAAATTTCATAGCAAGCATATGAGATATCCAACACATACATAGCAAGTTCCACATACATATGAGATATCCAATACATAGCAAGTTCACAATACATAGTTCATCCATGCATATTACAAGTTCCACATTGTTCGAAAATGAAAACAGAAAGGGAAAACAAGCACTCCATTGATGCAAGCTTCCGTGAAGTGAATGAAATCTGCAAAATGGGAAATAAGAAAGTTATAAGAAGAATAGAAGAAGAAGAAGAAGAAGAAGAACACTAAGAATAATAAGTACATGACATTGATGAGCTAACTTAGGTAAAAAAATACATTTATGATCTAACTTAGGTAAAATGGATCATTTCTGAGCTAACTTAGCTAAAATGGATCATTTTGGAGCTAACATAGATAAAAGGGGTTTTTTACATCTGTGGCCCTAGTTCCTTAGCTCTACTCATTCATCTCCGCGCTCTTAACTTTTGCTCAGTTTTCCCCACTCCCTTGCCCGAAACCCTCAGAACAGGTCACAACGGACGTTGCCGTCAGGTTAATGGCTTGACCGTTAACTCTAACGAGTGGGGCCATGCTGGACTGTGTCGTCCGTTGGACCTTACAAGTGGGTCTGCATTGGGCAGTGTTGCTATTCGACCGCTGGGCCGTGGTTTCGTTGGGTTGTCCTATCACACCCTAGTTAGTTCAAGCATTAGAGTGTGCATCATGTTTAAATTCCTCTTAAATTTGAAATGGGGAAGACAGAACCCCCAGCACCCCCTGGAAACAACTATGGTTTACTAAAATTATTTTCAATGAACCTGAAATGCCCTTCTAAAAATTTCACTCTCTTTGTCTTGGGTTAGAACCTCTGGCAAAATTGGTGCACAATTTTCTAGGTCAACAGAAGGTCATTGAATTAATTCATAAGCATTTGAATTTGGGAATTTAAATGCTATAAAATAATTTAAATACTCAAATAATTCTGGAAATAAGTGTGGGCTGTTGGAAATATTCTAAATAGAGCCCACAATTATTTTCAGGATTTTTGGAAACGTTTTAGTATTTTTAATAAAGCCCAATAGTTGTAGTTAAATAGAAAAAGAATACAAATCAGAAAAAGAGAGAGAGGGAGATGCCCACCTGGGCCTTACCTGTGCTGGCCCGGCCCACCTGGCATGTGCCAGTCGTCACCCACCTCTGCCAGTAGGCAGAGGCGTGTCGCCAGTGCTTGCTCCCGCGGCCACCTCCTGCTTCCACCTCCTGCTGCCTCCTCGTCCCCATCCGAGCGCCACGGAGACGCCCAGCACCTCCTTGCCCTCCTCCCCTCTCCCCCCTCGTCTCCCTCACCCACTCCGGCGATGGCCGAGCGCGATCCTCGCTGCCGTTCGCCGTAGTTGCCACCAGAGCCACCCCCTCGCCTCCCTGACATGCCCGTGAGCTCCGCCTCCATCGTCTAAGCCTCCTCATCGACTCACGCAACGCCGGACGCCTCCAAGCGCCTTCCCGACGCCTTCTTCTTCCTCGGTCCGCCGAGATCGCTAGCAACGCCCCGACGACGTCCGACCTTCCCCAAGCCCGCTGAGACGCGTTCTGCAACCGCCGTGAGCTCCTCTACCGATCCTCCCTCTTCTCTGCTTCGTTTGCTTGCCGTAGACGTCGCCCCCTTGCTCATCGTAGCACGCCGCCGCGCGAGCTCGACGTCGGCGTCACTCCGGTGACCATTTGGTCAAGCGTGGGTGCTTAACGCACTCACCGCACCTCGCAGCGCCTCGCTAGCACGTCCGTTTTCCCCCTAGCTCGCTGCAGCAGCAAAACCACCAACGGCCGAGCTCCGGCCGCCG
The DNA here is from genome assembly GCF_018294505.1 of Triticum aestivum. Lineage (NCBI taxonomy): Eukaryota > Viridiplantae > Streptophyta > Magnoliopsida > Poales > Poaceae > Triticum > Triticum aestivum. The sequence continues at coordinate 176,897,549 of NC_057809.1, forward strand.
CCCGACTCGACGCCGTCGTCATTCCGGCCACCCCAACACCAACCAATGCCACTAATGGATGCGCCACACCTCTAGCTACCCGTAGCACCCACCCGCGCGTCGAACCGTGGCCGGAGCAGCGTTTCCGACGCTCTCCACCGTCTCGGCCTCGCCGGCGGCTCAACGCCGGCGGGATTAACCCCTGCTGACCAGGGGTTTGACCCTAGTTTGACCCCGCCTGAGTCACTGATAGGTGGGGCCGGCTCCTAACTAAATTAGATTAGTTTTAATTAGAGCTAATCACTCTGTTAGAGGTTAATGACATCGTTAGCTAACCCTCTCTCACTGACATGTGGTCCCAGGGCCTAACTAACCCCGTTTAGTGCTAACTAAACACTAGCTAACTCTGTTAGTTAGCTGAGAGACTTACAGAAGGGGCCCACCAGTCAGGTTTGACCTGGGCTGGCGCCTTTGACCCACTGATGTCACAGTGATGCAGTGCTGACGCATTAATTCAATTACTGGATTTATTCTTTAATATGAAATTCTAGAAAATAGTCAAAACTTCTAAAAATCATAGAAAATCAACCATAGCTCCCAATGCAAAGATTTATATATGAAAAATGATCAGAAAAATTCAATCTATCCATCTGTAATGGTTTCATGCATGACAAAACAAGTTAACCTTGCTGTTTAAGCAGAATAAGGTTATGCACTAATAAGGCCATGTTTAATGAGCTAATATTTGAATCTTTGATTCAAATGAGTTCATCCCCTTCTGTTTTAGCTTGCATTAGGCCAAGACAATTTCATCTTGCCATGTCATAGCATGCATCATATTGTTGCATATTGCCATGTGTTGATTATGTTCGGTGTGTCTTTCGTGGTAGGTTCTGCCTCCGAGGATAACCCCAAGTATCCGTCTGAAGGGCAGTACCCTACTACCACTACAACAGGCAAGCAACCCATTGATCATTCCAATACAAAACCATGTTCTCCCTTCTGCTCTTGTTTATAGCATTAAGACAACGCGATTCAAACTACTGTGTGCTACGGTAGTTGAACCCTTATCCTCTGCATGACCTGTCATTGCCACAGTAACTAGATGAAACCCACTAGCATGTGTAGGAGTTGTTTGAGCCATGTATGTGATTCCTACCTTGCTATGCCTGCTATGCTTAGAGTTGTGTCAGGTCTGGTTCATCTGGGTGATGGGCTAGAGTGATATGATTATGTCGGTAATGTGAGGGATGTGTTGAACATGTTTTGGTAAAGGTATCAATGAGAGGCCATGTGGGAGTACATGGTTGGTTGTTTCATTGAGATCGTCCATAAGAACTGAGATCTGTATGCGTGATTTAAGATTCATCTACTACCACACATTGGGCCCTGAAATATGACCCCGCTCGACTTACTCACCCCTCTCGTCCTCTGTCCAGAAGTTTCAACTAGTTTCTGGTGTTTGTAGGTTATGTGTTGGCGGCCGTGTGTAGCGCTGACCCTAGGGGTGGGCTATGATGCGGTAGATACACTGTGGCCGGGTATGCCGGGCGCCCGTTTGGCGTCTCGGGACTCTGTACACACCGTTTGGGGCCATTGAGGACACCCCGGCCGGATTTCCTTGCGGATGGAACCTGAATAGGCGATAAACCTGGACTAGAGACTTGTGAGGTTAGTCAGGTCATGGTCTACACCCACGTCGGTTTTCGCTTGAAGTCTGCCGAGCACATGTCATGTGCATACGCTAAGTGGTGGAAACATGTGTGACGAAGTACACCCCTGCAGGGTATAAAACTATTCGAATAGCCGCGTCCGCAGTAAAGGACTACTTGGTTGCCTATACAGTTCATAGACAAGTTAATGGATACTACTAAAAGACTCATGATAAGTGTGAGTACCGAGGATGACCCTCTCGTAGGATGACGAGGGAGGATCCCCGGTGGAGTATCGTGTTGGTGAGTAGTGGACTCGTGTGCGAAAACTATTTTACTAGTGGAGTTCCGTAGGATAGCTTAGCCAAGAGTCAAAGCTGGCTTGCTGCAATAACCCCACCACCTTCTTGAAAATGAGCATGTATGGTAGGTTCTGTTGTAAGACTTGTTGAGTACCTTTGTACTCATGTTTGCTTAATTACTGTTTTTGGACGACAACACCGCCCCCTCCGATGGGTTCTACGTAGACCTTGACGTTGACGAGTGACTAGCCACCCATGTGGTGATCCTGGCCATGGAGGGCCCTATGTAGATAGACAGGCTTCGAGAAGCCTTCTTTCTTTCTAGTGTCTGTACTCAGACTAGTTGCTTCTGCTTGTGCTTGTATGATTGTATGACTTGAGTGTCGGGTCTTGTGACCCCTATCTGTATGAACATGTTATGTATGGCTCTCTGGAGCCTTTAAATAAAGTACTTGAGTTGTAGAGTTTTGTTGTGATGCCATGTTGTATGTACTCATATCGGGCATATTGTATGCATGATTGAAATGCTTGGTATGGGTGGGATCCGACAATCTAGTTGTTTATCCTTGGCAGCCTTTCTTATGGGGAAATGTAGTCTAGTGTTCCTCGAGACATAGTAGTCCGCTACAGCCCAGTTCACCGGAGTCCTGCTAGCCCAGCACTACTACTCAGGACACTTGACTGGCCGGCATGTGTTTCACGTCGTTCCTATGTCTGTCCCTTCGGGGAAATGTCACGCGGTGACTTCCGGAGTCCTGCCTAGCCTGCTACAGCCCGGGTTCCCTGGAGCCCTGTTAGCCCAGTGCTACAGCCCGGAATCACTCGCTGATGACCGACATGCTCGATGTGATTCATGTATGCCTGTCTCCATAGGTCTGTGCCGCTTTGGGTTCACGACTAGCCATGTCGGCCTGGGTTCTCTGTCATATGGATGCTAGCGACACTATCATATATGTGAGCCAAAAGGCGCAAGCGGTCCCGGGCCATGGTAAGGTGACACTGTCGCGACCCGACCCGAATGGATCAAGCGCTCTGTGCTCAGGTGTCATCCCTGGATCAGTAATGCTGTCACCACACAGTACATCGAAGGATTTATAGCAGAGTGGCAATCACACACTTATTACATCGCTGTCTCAAAGAGAACTTATTACAATAAACATGGCTTAAGGCCATCTAGTGTCGATAACAGCGGAAGACTTGGAAGATAAATGGGTCCATCAACTCCAACGGCATCACTGAGTATAGAACCACGACCTAAAACACCTTACTCGTCGTCTGAAAAGTCTGCAACATGAGAAGTTGCAGCCCGAAAACGGGTCAGCACATGGAATATGCTGGCAAAGTAACACATAGAGAGTAATGGAATGAAACAGCTATACAATATGCATATATGGCTGGTGGAAAGCTCTATGGTTACAGTTTTGCGTAAAGCCAGTTTTTCCCTACTGCAAAGGAATAAATTTATTTAACTATCATGGTGGTTGTGAAACATCGAGAATGGTTGACAGCATTCTCAATCCCAATTAAGTAAACAATTAGAACCCAACAACATTAAATAGAGGTAACATGTTGAGATTCACATGATATTCAAGTACTAGATACTCAATTTGTCCATAACCGGGGACACGGCTAATCATGATTAGTTTGTACACTCTGCAGAGGTTTGTGCCCTTTTCCCCACATGACTCGATCGCCTCCGTTTGTTTTCTCGCACTACACGGTGTTTGAGAAACGGATGACCGAGACATAGTCTTTCAGAAGCGCTAGCACCTTACATGTGGGGTAGACCGTACCACCTACAACCCCTACATTTGCTAGTCCACCCCGTAAGAGTTCGCACAACTTAATCAACTACGCCAGAGCCCATAGTAGCATGTGGCTGCACACGGAAGTTTCTAGCATGAAAGATCTTATGATCCCTTTGAGCCTGGGTGGCGGTCCAAAATAAAAACAGGCAAGTCCTGATAGACATCAGGTGCCTCAATCCACCCAGATGTGTGTTTAAGTTGCCACCTTAGATAAACCATTAAAATTCTCAACTCACATCTGTCATGGATATCACTCACCCAATCCACGTCTACTAGCATAGCATGGCATAATAAGCAAACGTAGAAGTAACTCCCAAAGGTTTCATAATAATACAGGTGATAGGTACTACCTCATCTACTTCCCATCCCACAATTTAATTAGATCCTAATCATGCAAGGTGAGAGGATTGATCTAATGCAAGAAAACATGGGTTGTAGAAAAGGTATGATCAAAGTGTTACTTGCCTTGCTGATGATCCGCGAGTCCTAGGGTTTTGAAGTAACAGGCAGCGCAATCCGGGTGATCTATCGTAGACAAACAACAAGCACACAATAAGTACTCATCTAAAGCACAGGTAAAACTCGAACAAGAGAACGAACCAGAAAGTTCAACTTAAGAACTCCGGTTGCAAAGAAAGAACGAACCGAACAAAGAAACGGAAAACAAACGGCGGAAGAAAACAACTCGGTTCTAGCAAGTTGAAACTAGGTCAAATTTTACCGGGGCAAAAACTTGTTTAAGTTGATTAGACGGAACGGCGGTTTCGAAACGAAACTCCAGGCGCTTGAATCACCTGATTCCGATAAACGAGTGAGAAGAAAGACTAGAACGAAGATCGGATCTGAGATCGCGATCGCGGAATAAATCCGATGAGAAGAAAAAGAAGAACGGTTATACGAATGGACATTCGTTAACCTAGAAGAATCCGGTGATCACGTTCGTTAGGACGAACGGTCCGGCGAACGGTCCAAAGGCAACTAAATCGGAAAAGAAAACTAATCCGATCTAGGGTTTCGGAGAAGAAAACCGAAACGAAAAACTGATCTAGAAAACGAATCAGAAGAGAAGAAAAGAATCGGAACGATTAGAAGAAAACGATCCGAGGAAAAGAGATGCGGGCAACCTCCGGCGAGGTCTCCGGCGGCGGCGTAGGGCGGCGGCGTGGGCAGGGTGCGGCGGCGGCGGGTGTGGGGTGGTGCGGCGGCAGCGACTTGGGGCGCAGGGTGGGGTGCGGTGGAGGGCTTGGGGTTTGATTTGATGGGTTTAGAGGGCGGGTGTTGGGGTATTTATATTGGGGAGGGGAGAGGAGACTTGGGGTAGGGGACAAGAAATATAGTAGGAATAGGAAAACGAAACAAAGGAAAGGGGAGGGGCTAACCGGCTAGAGTCCAAGCCGGACTCGGCTTAGAGCGAGGCGGCGGCCTGGCTGGCGCTTGGCGCCTGGCGCGTAGCGCTGCTGGGGGCGGCGGCTGGCTGGGCCTTCGGCCCGGCTGGCCTGCAGGTTTTTTTTAACTGGTTCCGCGCGCAGAAAAACACAGAAAAGAAAATCTAAACGGGCTCCAAAATTTCTAAAGTAAATTTTCCCCGACTCCTAAAAATGAGCCGAACAAAATGAACTTTTCTCCGGACCTAAAATGCAATTTTTGAAAACGCGCATTTTTCCATATCCAAATAAAATGCAAATAAAACTCCGACAAAACCAAAACTTGATCTATTTATTAAATCTTCATTTTTCCTCAATTTTGGGAAAGTCATATTATTCCCTTTCTCATTTTTGATATAGGAAAATAATTGAAGATGAAATAAATAAATCAAATGATCCTTTTTTCAAATTCGAGAAAACTCTCAAATATGAAAATAACAAAATCTCCAACTCTCTCCGAGGGTCCTTGAGTTGTGTGAAATTCTAGGATCAACCAAAAATGCAAGAAATATGATATGCATGATGATCTAGTGTATAACATTCCAAATTGCAAATTTGGGATGTTACAAACCTAGCCCCCTTAAGATGAATCTTGCCCTCGAGATTCGGGTTGGCTAGAAAATAGGTGAGGGTGGTCCTTGAGAAAATCTTCTTCTCTCTCCCAGGTGGCTTCATCCTCTGAGTGGTGGTTCCACTGGACTTTGCAAAATTTGATAACCTTGCTGCGAGTAACTCTACTGGCAAACTCGAGAATCTTGACTGGCTTCTCCTCATATGTTAAGTCGTCCTTCAACTGAATCGCTTCCAGCGGCACTGTATCTCTTAGCGGTATCTCTGCCATCTCGGCATGACATCTCTTCAGCTGAGAAACATGGAATACATCATGAACTCCTGACAGCTCCTCTGGTAATTCCAACTTATAATCGACTTCTCCCATACGTTGCAAGATCTTATACGGTCCAACGAAACGCGGTGCTAACTTTCCCTTAACTTCAAAGCGCTTAACTCCTCGAAGTGGGGATACTCGAAGATAAACTCTGTCTCCGGTTTCGTAAACTGTCTCCTTGCATTTAGAATCTGCGTAGCTCTTTTGTCTGGACTGGGCTACCTTGAGCCTTTCGCGAATCAACTTAACTTTCCGTTCAGACTCCTTAATCAAATCTGGTCCAAAGAATTGACGGTCTCCAACTTTGTCCCATGACAACGGTGTCCTGCACCTCCTTCCGTATAAAGCTTCGAAAGGCGCCGTCTTCAAACTGGTTTGGTAACTGTTGTTATAGGAAAACTTCGCATACGGCAAGTTATCGTCCCAGCTAGATCCATAATCTAGTGCACAAGCTCTCAGCATATCTTCCAAAATCTGATTGACTCTCTAGGTCTGTCCATCTGTCTGCGGATGAAAAGCTGTGCTGAACTCTAGTCTGGTTCCTAAAGTTTCATGCAACTAATTCCAAAACTTTGAGGTAAATTGGGTTCCTCTATCTGATACGATACTCCTCGGAACTCCATGCAAACAAATGATCCTAGTCATGTATATCTTTGCCAACTTAGCACTGCTGTAAGTGGTCTTAACTGGAATGAAATGTGCTACCTTCGTCAAACGATCAACTACTACCCATATCGAGTCATAGCCTGCTTTCATCCTGGGTAGTCATGTGATAAAATCCATGCCTATCTTATCCCACTTCCATTCGGGTATCGGCAATGGTTGTAACAATCCTGCTGGCTTCTGATGCTCTGCCTTTACTCTCTGACATACATCACAAACTGCTACATATGCTACAATATCCGTCTTCATTCCGGTCCACCAGAATGTTTCCTTCAAATCCAAATACATCTTGGTATTCCCTGGGTGAATCGAATACAGTGAATCATGGGCCTCTTGCAAAATCAACTTCCTGATCTCCGGGTCATTGGGCACATAAACACGGTCCTCAAACCATAAGGTATCGTGCCCATCCTCACGAAATCCCTTAGCTTTTCCTTTGCTAAGTTTCTCCTTTATAGCAGCAATCTCTTTGTCAGATCTCTGAGCTTCTCTGATTTTATCCATCAATGTTGACCGAATCTCCAATGCTGCTACATAGCCTCTCGGAACTATTTCCAAACATAGCTCATGAAGGTTTTCTGCTAACTCCTTGGGTATTTTCCCCGTCATTAGGGTATTGACATGGCTCTTACGGCTCAATGCGTCAGCTACTACATTAGCTTTTCCGGGATGGTAATGCAATCTCATGTCATAATCCTTGATGAGCTCCAACCATCTCCTTTGTCTGAGGTTCAACTCCTTCTGCATGGAAATGTACTTCAAACTCTTGTGATCCGTGTACACATAACAATGATTTCCAATGAGGAAATGTCTCCACGTCTTCAATGCATGCACTACGGCTGCTAACTCCAAATCATGCGTGGCATAATTCAACTCATGAGGCTTCAGTTGCCGTGAAGCATACGAAACAACTCTTCCTTCCTGCATAAGCACTGCATCAAGTCCTCGACGTGAAGCGTCGCAATACACCTCATAATCCTTGGACTGATCTGGCAAAATCAATACTGGTAAGGTAACCAAACGTTTCTTCAATTCCTGGAAACAAGCCTCACACTCCTCAGTCCATTTGAACTTAGTATCCTTCTTCAACAATTCAGTCATAGGCTTTGCAATCTTTGAAAAGTTCTCAATGAATCTCCGGTAGTATCCTGCGAGTCCAAGAAAACTTCGGATCTCTCCAACTGTCGTTGGTGATTCCCATTCGGTTACGGCCTCAACCTTTATGGGGTCAACTGCTATACCTTCTCCGGATATAACGTGTCCGAGGAATCCAACTTCCTTCAACCAAAACTCGCATTTGCTGAATTTGGCGTATAACTGATGTTCCCTTAGTTTCTCCAAAACCAAACGCAAATGTTCCTTATGCTACTCTTCATTCCTTGAATAAACCAGGATGTCATCAATGAACACTACGACAAACTTATCCAAAAACTCCATAAACACTTTGTTCATCAGGTTCATAAAATAGGCAGGTGCGTTAGTCAATCCAAATGACATAACGGTATACTCATACAGTCCATATCTCGTGGTGAATGCTGTCTTAGGTATGTCCTACTCTCGAATCTTCAACTGATGGTACCCTGATCGCAAATCAATCTTGGAAAACACTTTAGCTCCTTGCAACCAATCAAACAGATCGTTGATCATTGGCAATGGGTACTTATTCTTGATGGTTACTTCATTCAATCCCCGATAATCTACAACCATCCTTAGTGATCCATCCTTCTTTTCCACTAGAAGTACGGGTAATCCCCAAGGCCAAGAACTTGGGCGAATCTAACCTTTATCCAATAACTCCTTAATCTAATTCTTAATTTCCACCAAATCCTTTGCTGGCATCCGGTACGGTCGCTTTGATATTGGGCTTGTACCTGGTGATAACTCAATCAAAAACTCAATGTCTCTATCCGGTGGCATGCCTGGTAATTCCTCAGGAAATACATCAGGAAAATCCTTTACCACTGGTACTTCTTCTTGGACAACTCCTGTTAGGCAGTTTACTTGTGTCCTGTTTGGCACATGCCGAGATACATACTTGATCCTTCTTCCTTCTGGTGTGGTAAGCAAAATTGACTTACTAGCACACTCAATATTCCCTTCATACTTTGATAACCAATCCATGCCTAATATCACATCCAATCCTTGAGATTCCAATATTATTAGGTCTGAGGGAAACACATAGTTACCAATCCTTAATGGTAACCGATCACACCATCGTCTAGCCATAAACTCCGCTCCTGGTAAGCTTACTAACATGGGTGACCTAAGGGCTTGGGTTGGCAGGTTATACTTATCCACAAATCCCCTTGATATGTATGAATGCGATGCACCAGTATCAAAAAGAACAAGTGCGGTAAATGACTTAACCAAAAACTTACCGATTACTGCATCGAGTTGATCTTCAACCTCCTCCACATTAACGTGCTTCACCTGTCCCCTATTGAAAGGGTTTGGCTTCTTCCCAGAGCTTCCATTGCCATTTCCATTCTGGCCTTCAGGACATTCATTGGCATAATGTCCGGTCTTGGAACACTTGAAACAAGTGACTTGACTCAGGTCTCTCTTGGTTGGGGTCGATGGGGTGGTCCGGTTCTGGCCGTTGCTTCCTCCATTCCCATTACCATTCTTGTGGCCATTGTGGTTGTGCGAGCTACCTCCTCCATGGGTGTGTTGAAACTGAAATCCCGGTTTAGGGGTAAAACGGGGCTTCTGCTGGGCTTCGGTGTTATTCTTCCCCTGTCCATACTTCCTCTTGCGGTTCTCAATCTGCTGTTGCTTCCCTTCAATCATGATGGCACGATCTACCAACTCCTGGTAGTTGTTGAAGGTGGCTACCATCAACTGCATGCTTAGTTCATCGTTCAGCCCTTCCAGAAACTTCTCCTGCTTAGCTGCATCCGTAGCAACGTCATCTGGGGCATAACATGCTAACTTACTGAAATCGTCAACGTACTGGCCAACTGTCCTTCCTCCTTGGCGTAAGTTGTGAAACTCACACTTCTTTAAGGCCATAGCTCCTACTGAAACATGGGCAGTGCGGAAAGCTTGCTGAAACTAATCCCATGTGACAGTGTCAACTGGGTAAGTGGCTGTGAAATTCTCCCACCATGCTGCCGCGGGTCCGTCAAGCTGGTGAGCGGCAAACTTCGCTTTCTCACCATATGTGCATCCTGCAGTGGTCAACTCCCTTCCTATCTTGCGGAGCCAATCATCTGCTACTATTGGCTCGGTGCTACTGGAAAACACCGGCGGATTCAGCCTAAGGAAACGGGCTAAGTGGTCAACAGGTGGCGGCGGTGGTGGTGGGTTGTTGTTGTTGTTCTGTTGGTTCTGGACTCACATCTGCATCAATTGATTTTGTTGCTGGATCAACTGAGTGAGCTCCGGTGGAAATCCATTGTCACGTCTCGGAGGCATATGAGGGTTTAGAAAAGACGAGAATTAAGAATAGAGGGGGTCTAAAGAGAAAACACTACCCTTATGCACATGAGCAAATGCACACAAAATCACTTCATTCAGTCAAACAAGGGCTTACAAACGGTCTAAACTATCGCAAAAGTGCTCGACTATAATGTTTACATGGGGGAATACTACTACTATCTGGTGGTGATCTAGAAATTTGATCCAGTGGAAGACTCCATGATATCTGCTCCAGCTTCGTCTTCAAGGTCGGGTTCACTTGGATCCAAATCGGTGTCGTCGATGATGATGTAGTTGTCAGGACATGCGACGTATTCGTCTTCCTCCTTGGTTGCTAACTTCCTCTTGAGTTCTTCAATCTCCTGCTTAAGATCGCCATTGTGTCTTGCTAAAGCTACGATCTCGTCCATGTAGTCCTTGCGTGTAGACTTCAGTTCTCCTTCTAGCTCGATGATCCTTGCCTTCGCATTCTTCAGCTCTATCATATCATTGCACATCTGGTTCTCGTGGCGTCGAATGTGCTGGTTTAACTCCTGGATGAAAGATGTAATGGATCTATCCTTCTTGGTGTTGACTAACTCCCATTGTTCGTCTCGGCGTCCGCAAATCTGGTAGATAGTGTCCTTGAGATCTTCTTGATAAACTTCTCCAATGCGTCCTATGGTGATATGAGCTGCCATGCTCCTTCCCAGACTCCAGGTTGGTGCATTGAAAACACTATCTATGGGTTTCGTGATTGGCGCGAATGTCCTTCCCGGAACGTGAACTTGAATCTTCCAGCGCTCCTCTTCAGGCGGAGTGGCGTTGAAAGTTCCCGTGAAGTTTGGTAATCCAATATTCAGGTACTTGGTGACTTCCTTCAGGTGAAATCCAAAAGGTGTGCCTTCATCCGGTTGAGCGTACTTAATCTTCGCGTTCGTCATCCTAAAAGAGTAGAAAATATGAGAAGTTAGAAAATGAGAAGAGAATGGTGATCTATGGCTTTAACTTAGTGGTCGTGTCCTACAGTTAGCGTGTGCTCTGATACCATCTCTGTCGCGACCCGACCCAAATGGATCAAGCGCTCTGTGCTCAGGTGTCATCCCTGGAGCAGTAATGCTGACACCACACAGTACATCGAAGGATTTATAGCAGAGTGGCAATCACACACTTATTACATCGTTGTCCCAAAGAGAACTTATTACAATAAACATGGCTTAAGGCCATCTAGTGTCGATAACAGCGGAAGACTTGGAAGATAAATGGGTCCATCAACTCCAACGGCATCACTGAGTATAGAACCACGACCTAAAACACCTTACTCGTCGTCTAAAAAGTCTGCAACATGAGAAGTTGCAGCCCGAAAACGGGTCAGCACATGGAATATGCTGGCAAAGTAACACATAGAGAGTAATGGAATGAAACAGCTATACAATATGCATATATGGCTGGTGGAAAGCTCTATGGTTACAGTTTTGCGTAAAGCCAGTTTTTCCCTACTGCAAAGGAATAAATTTATTTAACTATCATGGTGGTTGTGAAACATCGAGAATGGTTGACAGCATTCTCAATCCCAATTAAGTAAACAATTAGAACCCAACAACATTAAATAGAGGTAACATGTTGAGATTCACATGATATTCAAGTACTAGATACTCAAGTTGTCCATAACCGGGGACACGGCTAATCATGATTAGTTTGTACACTCTGCAGAGGTTTGCGCACTTTTCCCCACATGACTCGATCGCCTCCGTTTGTTTTCTCGCACTACACGGTGTTTGAGAAACGGATGACCGAGACATAGTCTTTCAGAAGCGCTAGCACCTTACATGTGGGGTAGACCGTAACACCTACAACCCCTACATCTGCTAGTCCACCCTGTAAGAGTTCGCACAACTTAGTCAACTACGCTAGAGCCCATAGTAGCATGTGGCTGCACACGGAAGTTTCTAGCATGAAAGATCTTATGATCCCTTTGAGCCTGGGTGGCGGTCCAAAATAAAAACAGGCAAGTCCTGATAGACATCAGGTGCCTCGATCCACCCAGATGTGTGTTTAAGTTGCCACCTTAGATAAACCATTAAAATTATCAACACACATCTGTCATGCATATCACTCACCCAATCCACGTCTACTAGCATAGCATGGCATAATAAGCAAACATAGAAGTAACTCCCAAAGGTTTCATAATAATACAGGTGATAGGTACTACCTCATCTACTTCCCATCCCACAATTTAATTAGATCCTAATCATGCAAGGTGAGAGGATTGATCTAATGCAATAAAACATGGGTTGTAGAAAAGGTATGATCAAAGTGTTACTTGCCTTGCTGATGATCCGCGAGTCCTAGGGTTTCGAAGTAACAGGCGGCGCAATCCGGGTGATCTATCGCAGACAAACAACAAGCACACAATAAGTACTCATCTAAAGCACAGGTAAAACTCGAACAAGAGAACGAACCAGAAAGTTCAACTTAAGAACTCCGGTTGCAAAGAAAGAACGAACCGAACAAAGAAACGGAAAACAAACCGCGGAAGAAAACAACTCGGTTCTAGCAACTTGAAAGTAGGTCAAATTTTACCGGGGCAAAAACTTGTTTAAGTTGATTAGACGGAACGGTGGTTTCGAAATGAAACTCCAGTCGCTTGAATCACCTGATTCCGATAAACGAGTGAGAAGAAAGACTAGAACGAAGATCGGATCTGAGATCGCGATCGCGGAATAAATCCGACGAGAAGAAAAAGAAGAACGGTTATACGAACGGACGTTCGTTAACCTAGAAGAATCCGGTGATCACGTTCGTTAGGACGAACGGTCCGGCGAACGGTCCAAAGGCAACTAAATCGGAAAAGAAAACTAATCCGATCTAGGGTTTCGGAGAAGAAAACCGAAACGAAAAACCGATCTAGAAAATGAATCAGAAGAGAAGAAACGAATCGGAACAATTAGAAGAAAACGATCCGAGGAAAAGAGACGCGGGCAACCTCCGGCGAGGTCTCCGGCGGCGGCGTGGGCAAGGTGCGGCGGCGGCGGGTGTGGGGTGGTGCGGCGGCGGCGACTTGGGGCGCGGGGTGGGGTGCGGTGGAGGGCTTGGGGTTTGATTTGATGGCTTTAGAGGGGGGGTGTTGGGGTATTTATATTGGGGAGGGGAGAGGAGACTTGGGGTAGGGGACAAGAAATAGAGTAGGAATAGGAAAACGAAACAAAGGAAAGGGGAGGGGCTAACCGGCCAGAGTCCAAGCCGGACTCGGCTTAGAGCGAGGTGGCGGCCTGGCTGGCGCTTGGCACCTGGCGCGCAGCGCTGCTGGGGGCGGCGGCTGGCTGGGCCTTTGGCCCGGCTGGCCTGCAGGTTTTTTTAACTGGTTCCACGCGCAGAAAAACACAGAAAAGAAAATCTAAACGGGCTCCAAAATTTGTAAAGTAAATTTTCCCCGACTACTAAAAATGAGCCGAACAAAATGAACTTTTCTCCGGACCTAAAATGCAATTTTTGAAAACGCGCATTTTTCCCTATCCAAATAAAATGCAAATAAAACTCCGGCAAAACCCAAACTTGATATATTTATTAAATCTTCATTTTTCCTCAATTTTGGGAAAGTCATATTATTCCCTTTCTCATTTTTGATATAGGAAAATAATTGAAGATGAAATAAATAAATCAAATGATCCTCTTTTCAAATTCGAGAAAACTCTCAAATATGAAAATAACGAAATCTCCAACTCTCTCCGAGGGTCCTTGAGTTGCGTGAAATTTCTAGGATCAACCAAAAATGCAAGAAATATGATATGCATGATGATCTAGTGTATAACATTCCAAATTGCAAATTTGGGATGTTACAGACACCCGTGGGATACCATGCGTGAGGCCGCAAAGTGATATGAGGTGTTACCGGCTAGATCGATGTGGCTTGGAATCGGGGTCCTAACATGTCCCTTGCATTAAACGCATGCGCACGCTGCCATGACAGAAGCCTACTATGCATGCACCCACCAAAGCCTACCTGCATGCGTCGATGCGCGCCGCCATGATGCGCCGACCGAGCCTGCTTGCGCCGATGCGTGCCGCCATGATCACTAAAAAAATACACTTCTGTGATGATACGTGTTTGTCATAGTAGGTCACGTTTTCTGTCATGCATGTACATCCAGGACAAATTTATGACAGAATGGAGATAGTCATACCTGTGCTGTCATAGAAGTGTTCCATGAAATTACCAAAATTATCATCACGGAAGTGTCCACTTCCATGACGATAAATCGCGCGTCATAGAAGTGCTTTCGTCAAGGGTGACGAGCACGTGGCATCCACCATAACGGGATGCCGTTAAGCTATTGGGTCCGGTTTTGGATCTGATAACCCGCTTACAGCCACGACCAATGCCGATTTTCCACATGTAAAATTCTCATTGGCCGACGGAACTACGCGTCAGCTCCACTTTGGCACAGGTGTCACTCGTCAAACGGTTGATATTGGCCTATGATATGTTCACACATGGACGGACCCATAAAGTTTAAATGGGCCTGCCCAACTAAAGGCCCACAAGATTTAGTGGACCATAATGGGCTGGCCTAGCTAAAGGCCCACAAGATTTTGCAGACCATAATGGGCCGGCCCAGCTAAAGGCCCAACATTCTCAGTTAAGGCACGTACGGCTAGTGTCAAATCGGCCAGTCAACGGCATGTCCTAAACTTGTCATCATTGCGGCCCATGGTCACTTCTGGCCCGTTAACAGTCCGCTAAGTATATGGGCCGAATTACGGCCTGGTGTATTTCTGGCCTGTTAAAGGTCCTGCTTCATTTGGGCCCATTTACAGGCCATTGAAATTTTCAGCCCATAAACGACCGTGAAGGATTTGGGTCATATTCGGCCATGTCTGACATTCAGCCTGTTAAAGGCCCCCTATAGATTTGGGCCACTTTTGGCCTGTTGTGATTTTTGTCCGGTTAACATCAGATGAAATCTGTGGGCCATATGTGGCCCAACGTCACATCGGTCCCATTAACAGCCCATATAAAAATGATGATAATCTAGCCAGACTGAACTTCCGGCCTGTTAAAGGCCCATGTATTAGGTCGGCGCATTTATGGCCCATCCGAATTTTGGCCTGTGAAAGATCCGCGTCGTAAATGGGCCACCATTTCGGCCTGCTAAGACCAGTGGGTTATTTGGCACAATCAGGGCCCAATCTCACTTTCGGTCTATTAAAGGCCCATGTTTTTTATGGGCTCGAGATATTTACACCTGTAAACAGCCTATTGTTATTGAGGGCCCAAATTATGTTTAGGCCTGTTAAAGGCCCTCTATGGGCACATGCCTACCAGAAAAATATGAGAGCTTATGCTGATTTAGGCCCAGATATTTTTAGTGGGCTACATGAAAATTTCGACCCATAATCGTTTTTAGCCCAATTGGAATGGGCCCGACGAATGTTGGCATGTTGGGCTCCTACGAAGCTTTCGGCCGAATACATTACTAAGATAAACCTACACCATATAAAAATAGCGTCGTAATTACTGCAGCCTTTCGCAGCATCATAAATGTTGTATCACAACAAAATAAATTCCAACCATACAACAAAAGGCTTGTTGGCATAAAGTTTATAGTACTTGTAGATAAAAACACCATCAGATGTATATAACCACAGATCATTTGACCTGAGTGCTAATAATTCAGGCTGTAGAATCTGATGGAGCAGCACAATCTTCACCTTTTCCCACCATTTCTCTTGAACAACAAATTGAATGTCTGATAGTCTGGTTTCAAAACCATTCATATCTTGACGACATTTGTCAACCACTATTCTTGTTTACAAAACGACGTCCATTAGGGATTGCACTTGTGTCTGGAGCACAGATATATCACTCTATCTAGAAGGAAGATTTTGTTCAGTGGGTGATTTGGACGAGGTTACCTTGACAACCAACCTAGAATTACGCAAGAAGGTGCTTTTTGCACTGTTAGTGGAGAGATACTGACGCACTTCAACAATAGGTGACATTGTGCCTGTGGTAGCCTTGTCACCTTCAGGTGGTTGTGGCTATTCAATGATTTGTTCCATAGCTAACTGAAAGTTTGAACTTGTAGATTAGTGTGCAATATAGCTACGAGATCATGTTGTCTGTTGGAATTTCACTTTAGAATGGTTGGTCTTGTTCTTCAAACAGTTAGCCCAGAAGAAGATACACTTCTAAGGCACATACATAAATACAAGTTCAATATGTGCTCTGATCAAATACATATAGCCTACCTGATACTTTGGATCAGACCAGTGTTTAACAAGGGTTATCCAGTCTTCATATGTACTCCCTCTGTTTCTTTTTACTCCGCATATAAGATTTTTTCAAAGTCATACTGCACAAAGTTTGACCAAGTTTATATTAAAAATATGAACATCCACAATACTAAAAACTATATAGTATGAACATACGTTTCATGGTGCATCGGATAATATTGATTTCATATTGTGAATGTTTATATTTTTTAATATAAAGTTAGTCAAACTCTACAAGCTTGACTTTGACCAAACCTTATATGCAGACTAAAAAGAAACGGAGGGAGTAATATATTCCACTGGAGATGTTTGAGCGATTTCATTGTTACACCTGCCTTCAAAGTGAGATTTTCTAAGGTGGTACCGATACTGTCGCGGAGCAGACTGAAAAACATGAGTGCATGCTTGTTTAGTTGCATCATCTTTCGGATCCAACTTGAACCTCATCTGTTGAAAAAACAATGTGAGTCTTATTAGGAGGAAGCTAGAAAGTATGGGATAGACCAAGACAATATTGCTAATTGCGATGAATAACATTACTTACGGATAAATGGTCAAGGAAGGTGTTAAACTGGGTATTGTCTTTCTCATTCTGTATTGTATGTACGTTGGGAGGATAAGTGCATGACACCTAACGGCAACGGCTGCCTCTGATACTAACTTGGCTGACTCTATAGCATCACGTGGCCTTTTTAAACCTGCCTCAAAATGGATCTCCATTATTCTTCCTTTAGATTTTGTTAATCTGTCAAGCATTATCCTCTGATGTCTGCTTCTGCTTGCGCCGTGGTGCTGGTTCAACAACGAATATGGAAAGTGTTAGTGTACATCAAACTATGAGAGTACATATAAAGGAGCATGCAACTGCAACTTGACTCGGTCAGGTACCGTCTTGGTGTTGATGCTCATGAGGTTCATATGATCTTGCCAAGTCCTGTTGTATCAGCAGTGCTTCGGAAGTAGTGTTAGGTGTGAAGGCATCTTGGGAACTGGCCAGTTCCGGAGAAAACGAACGAGTAACTCATTGAGATGCTAGTACAGTTGAAGCGGATGCTGCAGCTGGTGGAGCAGGTGATACTGTGTTTGTCGATTTAGTCGGTGGACTTGGACCTTCTACTGCACCATAATTACTAGCAGAATCTGGACGGTAGATCCTTTTCCGTTTCTCCCAACGAGTAACACCACTCCCTACTATATTATTTTCCTTGCTCTTTTTTGACTTTGCCATGTCAAGCCGTACCCACAACACAAAAGAATAAAATCGCTCTTCAGAACTCATTGATGCATGATACAGACAAGCAATACTTTGATGTAAGACAACCGTATGAGGATGGAATATGTAAGAAAAACAGGACGACATGACATATTCACAGCTACGATGTGTAAACTAAGCAGAAGGATTTTCAAGAAAATAGAAGTAATGCAAGCTACACACCATATGAAAGATGCAACCAATATTACTCTGCCAAGTTAAAAGTGTCTTGTCATAAGTGGCAATTCGAAAAATTAGAAGCAGTACAACGTAGAAATCAATGCAAGATGCAACCCCTATCAAACTACCATGTTAAAAGCGTCTAATCATGAGTGACTGATGCGGGATACACAACAACAGTACTTTGATGTAAGAACATGGTATGATAGACACATGCAGTGTATTCTAGACACAGAACGTCATGTCATATGGACATGTATAACATATAAACTCAGCAGGTGCAATTTAATCAAAATAGAAGAAATACAGGTTAGACAACATATGCAACATGAAACCAATTATCACACTGTCAACTTAGAACAAGCACCCGTGATGGTGGAGTACGGGAGATGAACTCATCATGTAGACTTGGAAATCTAGAGAGTCTCTATTTGCGTCGGTGCGGAGGACCACCAAGATCCCCTAACTTACTCTTTTCCTTCCTATTCTCTGATATTGCCTTATGAAGTCAAAACCACAAGAATATGAATAAAATTAGCTCTGCATAACTGGTTGATGCATGATACAGACGAACACTACTTTGATGTAAGGCAAGCGCAGGATAGGAGGATGGAATATATACAAAAAAAAGACGGTGTTTCATATTCACATGTATGATAGGAGGATGGAATATGTATGAAAAAACAGTAAGCGGAACACATTTCAACAAAATTAGAAGAAATGAAAGCTAGGCACCATATGAACATGCAACCAATATCACTCTATCACGTAAAAAGTGTCTCGTCGTAAGTGCCATTTCAAGAAATTAGAAGCAGTACACGCTAGAACACAATGCAAGATGCAACCTACATCACAGTCCCAAGTTAAATGTGTCTTATGGGTAAGTGATCGTTGCAGGTATAAGTTGTAAGCTACACAGATGCAATTCAACATAATCAGAAGCAATACAAACTAGACATCATATGGAAAATGCAACCACATATAACAGTTCCAAGTTAGAATAAGCACCTGTGATGCTGGAGTAGGGGAGATGTGCTCATCATGTACACGTATGTTCTAGAAACATGAACACATGTCATATTCACAGGCATTATGTGTAATGTAAGCATATGCAATTCAACAAAGTTAGAAGCAATACAAGCTACACATCATACGCAACATGCAACCACGTATAATAATGCCAAGTTACAGCAAGCACCTGTAATCGTGGAGTAGGGGAGATGTGCTCATCATCTACACAGCTACGTTGACTGTCCAACCTTGTGTTGTCCTGTGAATCTTGTTGGGAGGATGGCGGAGTAGAATCTGTAGAGACCCCCTATTTGAGTTGCTCCGAAGGACCACCATCATCCACTGCCGGATTAATTTCCTTTAGCTGTAATGATTTTGCATTGTGAAGCCAAACCGATAAGAAAAAGGAATAAAATTTGCTCTTCAGAACTCATTCATGCATGATACCGTCGAACACTACTTGGATGAAAGGCAAACACATGATGAGAGGATGGAATATGTATGAAAAATAGGATAGCGTGACATATTCACACCTATGATGTGGTAACTACGCAGAAGGCATTTCAACAAATTAGAAGCACTCCAAGCTAGACACCATATGAAAGATGCAACCAATATCACTCTGCCAAGTTCAAACTATATGGCATTTCACCAAATTAAAAGCAGTACATGCTAGAAATCATATGCAAGACACAACCAATACCACAATGGCGACATAAAGGTGCCTTATCATAAGTGACTGATGCGGGATATGCAAGAACAATAGTCTGATGTAAGAACATCGTGTGATTAGATATAGTATGTTCTAGAAACAAGAACATATGTCTTATTCATAGGCATTCTGTGTAAAGTAAGAAGATGCAATTCAACAAAGTTAGAAGCAATAGTACAAGCTAGACATCATACGCAACATGCAACCACATATAATAGTGCCAAGTTAGAGCAAGCACCTGTGATGGTGGAGTAGGGGAGATGTGCTCATCATCTACACAGCTACGTTGACTGTCTAGCCTTGTGCTGTCTTGTGAATCTTGTTGGGAGGATGGCGGAGTAGAATCTATAGAGAACCTACATTTCAGTTGCTCGGAAGGACCACCATTATCCAATGCCTTGCCAATTTCCTTCAGCTTTATTGATTTTGCATTGTGAGGTCAAACCAACAAGAAAAAGGAATATAATTCGCTCTTTAGAACTCATTCATGCATGATACTGATGAACACTACTCTGATGAAATGAAAAATCATGATACAAGGATGGAATATGTATGAAAAAATGGACGGATTGACATATTCACACCTATGATGTGGTAACTAAGCAGAAGGCACTTCAACAAATTAGAAGCACTGCAAACTAGATACCATATGAAAGGTGCAATCAATATCACTCTGCCAAGTTAAAACTGTCTCGTCATAGGTGCCGATCATCAAACTAGAAGCAATACATGCTAGAAATCATATTCAAGACGCAAACCAATATTACACTGCCAACTTAAAGGTGTCCCATCATAAGTGACTGATGCAGGATACACAAGAAGAGTAGTTTCATGTAAGAGCATGGCGTGATAGACAGATATAGTATGTACCAAAAACAGGAAAGTGTGTCATATTCACATGTATCATGTGTAAGCTAAGTAGATGCAGTTTAGACTAATTAGGAGCAATACAAGCTAGACACCATATGCAACATGCAACCAGATATCACACTGTCAAGTTAGAGCAAGCACCTTGGATGGTGGAGTAGGGGAGCGGAGACTTGGACCTTGTAATGCACTATCAGTACAAGGAGAATCGGTACAAATGCTCTGTTTTCGTTGCTGCAGAGGACCACCATCATCGCCTTCCTTAATCTCTTCCTTCCTCTTTATTGATTTTGCCTTGTCAAGTCAAACCCACAAGAAAAAGGAATAAAATGTGCTCTTCCGAACTCATTGATGCATGATACTGACGAACACTACTTTCATGTAAGGCAGCCCCATGATAGGAGGATGGAATATGTATGAAAAACAGGACGACATGACATATTGACATGTATCATGTATAAAGTGTAAACTAAGCACATGGTGCTTGAACTTGTTAGAATAAATGCAAGCTAGAAACCATATGAAAGATGAAACCAATATCACTCTTCCAAATTAAAAGGGTGCCCTAACAAATGTATTTGACCATATTCGAAGCAATACATGGAAACGGGCTAGAAATAATATGCAATATGCAACGAATAAAGGTGACTCATCGTAAGTGATTGATGCAGGATACAAAACAGAGGTAGTTTCATGTAAGAACAAAGTTAACACATAGATGTAGTGTGTACCAAAAATAGGAAGGCATGCCATATTCACAGGTATAATGTGTAAACTAAGCAGATGCAATTTACCCTAATTAGAAGAATTACAAGCTAGACACTGTATGAAACATGCAACCACATATCATACTGCGAAGTTCAAGCACCTGTGATGGTGGTGTCGGGGAATTGCGGTCATCAACTAGAGAGCTACGTTGACTATCTTCATTTAGCCTTGTTGTTTCATGAGAATCATGTGGGGAGGATGACACTGCACTCTTTAAACAAGTATGGCGTCTCACAGTAACCCACTGGGGTGATTGACGAGGGGTACAAAAGAGCATTAGTTTGATATACGAACATGTTTATTAGACATATGTAGTTTGTATCAAAAACAGGAAGGCATGTCATTATCAAAGGTATAATGTGTAATGTAAGCAGATGCAATTTAACCAAATTGGAAGCAATACAACCTAGACACCATATGCAAAATGCAACCACATTTGACAGCGCAAAGTTAAAGCAAACACCTGGGATGGTTGTGTCTGGCAATTGAGATCATCAACTACAGAGCTACGTTTACTGTCTCCAACTGCTGACACCGCACCCTTTAGAGCGCTGAAACGCTTAGTGCTTATCTTCGAATAACACTAGAGCGACTTCTATCTTTTCTTTTCTGCATTCATCAACACTGCTTCAGAGTCTAAAATACCCATGCATAAAAAAACAATACTGTGAGTATGGGTGAAGTGTGTGCACAAATAGTATAGTGTAAAGGTAGAAGATAGCAGGTCGGTGAGAAATAAATGACGGGAGAGATATAATAGCTCTACAACATGCATGGCACACTAAATTACTACAGGATTCTATGAAAATAACAGTCGAATGAAAACAAATAGGTCAGTCCATTTTTTCTGCACCGTCCGATGTACAAAGAACGGGCAGATCACCTTCATCTACCTCCAACCAGTTAACGTTGACGATCTTCCTCGAAACACCAGCGACCACCAGCCTAGTCCCCTGCCTGCGCCGTCCCCTCGACCTCATCGCACCACCGTGCTACGCACCGCCCCCGGCCATCCATTCAAGCCCCGTCGACCTCCAGACCGGACGCAAGCAGCTCCTGCACCCCACACCCCTATGATAGCCACCGATGAGCCGCTTCACCGGCGAACAAGCGGACTTGGTGCTGTGTGCGCCTAAGCGGGTGCTGCTTCTTTTAATTGTGGTTCGACTGACCCTGAATTGAAATCCAGGTGGGGCACTGACCTCTAGCAAAGGTGAAATAGTAAAGGGAGGAAACCTTGTGCATTTAGTATTATGAAGAAGATGCAGTAAGAAGCGCTCAACATGTTTCTTTCGTGGGATGAATACTATGTGAGCAAAGACATAAGGTTTGCACGAATAAGGGAAGAGGAGTACCTCTTTCTGCTGGCAGTGTTGTGTCCTCCTTCTGTTTTTCCAATGATCTTCTTGTGGTTCGCTGTAAATGAGAAGTTGTGGAGGACAGTGGAGCCTTGGATGAACCCATGGTCAAGTTGTTAAGTGTGGTGCAGTGGTCGTCTATCGGTGGCGGGGAACCAGATCCGAGGCGGCGACGACGGCGTAGCGGGAACAGCTTCGGTCTGGTGGACGGTTGCGACAGTGGAGTGGTAGTAGTGAGGCGCACAACGGCGTGGTCGGAGTGGTTCTGGTATGATGCACGTCGGCGTCGACGTCGTAGAGGCAACTCTACCTCGGCTTCAGCTGCTAAGTCCTTGAGGGCGTTGCGGTTGTGGTTGCGGTTGCGTTGGACGACGACGTCGGGGTACTGGCTCCGGCGTGATGGAGGAGGGCGGCAGTGGATTGGGTGCTATGGGGTGGAGGACGGAGGAGGCTGGGGTTTCGCAGCTGATGGAGAGGGCATTTTGGCGCCCACGGAGTATGAATGGGGAAACAGAGGGATGCCGGGAACTAAGGGGGAACAATATTTCGGTTTGGGACGCGCTTGTTAGAATTTGGGGAAAGTTACAAACTTTGCCCCATCTAAAATTTCGGACATATTGCGGATTGGGGGTAGGACAGTAATCTCAGGTGTCCCAAATGTGGGCGGGATAGATTTCGGTCGAGCGCATGGGTGTTTAGCCGCCCATGGCGTAGGAATGATTCTTGGAGGCGGTTGAGACTGGCGTCATGCTGAAGCTACAAACCTACCCCAGTTTAGACCTTTGGACATCGGGCCGATAGGCTACACAGGCCAGAGTCAGGACAGTAATTTCCTACCACCAAACATTAGTCTCGCGCGCTTTCGGGTGACCAGAGGCCTATTTGGCTCTTTGTTCAATATTTGGGAGAAGAAGCATTAACGTTTTTGGTTCTCTTGAATTGAACTTTCAGGATTTGTCAAACTTCACACATATTTACTCTTGAAAATCCTAAAGCTATGATAATTTTGGAATGGAGGGGGTACAATTGAATATACATTGTACACGAGTATATATTAAAAAATGTGCAACTTACCTCAGTTCGTGCATGGTTCCGGATATAATCTCCCTGGTTTCAAAAAAATAGTTAGACATGCGTATGAATATATATAGCATGTTCAAATGCACAACAAAGATTGATGCCCCCTTGTACATCTGATTTACAAATACCATTATCTCGGGTTCAAATAGATGAATGCACTTCCCATGAATTCAAATCTTCGAAACACCCTTTATGTTGAATTCGACCTGTATTCTGTTTCGTAGCTAGCAATTTGGAATGTATCCATGCAAGTGACAGATGTATAAAGTGCTTCACACTAACAACATGGAGTGCACTAATTAATGTTTATATATGAATTGCAAAAGCATCTATTGCATGTATTTCAAACCGCTCTCATTCTATGGACCGATAATATGAAATAAACACATGCACATGCTAGAATTCAATAGAGTATGGGTGTCTGATAGACCGATTTTCGTCCATACACAATTTGCAAAATTCATGATCTCATCCAAAAATAATAATGCCATTTATATTTTAGTTTAATGCGTAGAACCGCCTTTTACACGTAGATGCACTATGCCTCGGGCCATTCTCACAAACACGCTATATATCTCTCTATCTACCACATAAGTGCACAAACTTTATATGCATCGGCATTTCTCTTTCACACATGCTCACAATCTCTCTCGGGGTGTAGGGGAGTCTCACACACATGCTCTCTCTACATCTCTCTCTCTCTCTCTCTCTCTCTCTCTCTCTGACTAGTATGTACCACTCTTTTCACTAACCTCAGTTGGAAAACACTATTTCTCTCACATGCACATATACACACGCATGGTCTCTGCTAGCCCTCTATACGCACAAATATGTGACTACGTGTCTCCCGCATGCACATTATCTTTAGGCCTCTCTCGCACACATTGCGCCCCCAGACACACCTCTCTCTTAGTAGTTGGCAGATATGGTTCCATCATATCATTCGATAGGATATCCCTGACTATTAGGTTGGATTGTAATACGAGGCAAAGTTTACCCTAGTTCAGACCCTTGCGGTTGAGGGAAAAGCATACTCCTGGTAGTATATATTAGTGATAGGGGTGTGTACAAAGTACACGTGAATACCAGGCATTGTGCGTGTGTGTATACTATCGACGAACTATCCCCCAAGCTTCTATAACATACTGGGGGCCTAGGGTTACAAATCATATATAGTCGGCTTATCACCAGTGGGGATAGAGTCCTTTGCAACTCTGGTAGCTAGCTTCGTGTTGTATGCCGAGTCCTCCACATGGGTCTTCGTATAACGTGTCTCGGTCTAACCTATGTGGCGTAGGATGGAACCGACCCATGAGTCCTCATGTTGACCCACCACAACTAGAAATGATGTGCCCACCACACCACACAAGCAATCGGCCACTAAGAAAATAAGCATATACAATAGTACAATGTTATACATGAAAGTTAATTGCATGGTGCATCCAAAAATATTTGTTCTGCATTGTGAATGTTTATATATTCTCCAAAAATATTAGTCACAGGAAAGAGAAACAAAGGGCATATCTCTCCTTGTCTCCACCAGACACCCCCTCTTTCTACACCACTTTCACGTACGCACACAAACTATCTCTCGACCCTCTAAAAGTATGCATGCCCATGACACATTCACGCGTGACGGTCACTGTATTTCAAGCTAAGGCACTATACGGTCACCGAACTTCAGAATATGCTCATTACGGTCACCGTATACATTCTCATGATGATCATACGGTATCTAGCTCACGATACATCTCTGTATTTTCTAGATGACACTGACGGACTTTGCATTTGATGCGTGCTCCGTATTTTGTTGATGACATTTACGGTCATTGTATTTGAAGCGAAAGCACAATATGGTCACTAGACATCAGAATAAGCTCATCACAGTCACCACAAACATTTTGTCGTGCTAACCAACATGTGGTTGGATGGTTAGGAGGACAGTGGTTTCTCGAGCCCACCCAGGTTAAAGTCCCGATGCTCGCATTTATCCTGGGTTAATTTATGTATTTTCCAGTGATGTGCGTTCAGTAGGAGGAGACGTTCCACTCAACTACGAGGAAGCTATGGTGACTTCGTAAAATCTCAAGATCATATGCTGGCTCACTCTCTCGAAGGTGCTCATAGGGGTAGGGTCTGTGTGTGTGTGTGTGCTTATAGCGGTGAGTGCTTGCACGTGTATATGAGCCCTTACATCTGTACCATGTTAAAAAAATACATGTCATGATTATACGGTCACTGGCTCACCCGTACAACTCCGTATTTTGTTGATGACACAATCAATTGACCAGTCAAACGTTCCATGTGGCGCAACTAGTGTTGCACCATCGAGGCGCGTAACCGTGGGGCCCATCGGTCAGCCTGTATATGTAAGAAAGAAATGGTAGTTTGAGTCTGTACTGTGTTAATAAAATACATTTTAGGGTGATCATACGGTCACTGGCTCACCATACAGCTCCATAATTTGTTGATGATACGATCAATTGACCAGTCAAACGGTCCACATTCAGCAGCACACATTACCATAGGGCCCACTCATCAACGCGTATATGAAGGACAGAAATGGTAATAAATTAGTGGTCGGTGGGTACTCGAAGTTGTGAGATCTCTGGTTGGCAGTCGCCGATGGTGGGGGCGCGTTGATTGGGCGGTGGGGGCATG
>NC_057809.1:177836685-177908736 GCF_018294505.1 Triticum aestivum
GAAAGATCAGTCCTTCTAGAGTCTCCTTCTTCTCTCCATGTTATGTTGGCAGGAGTTCTCAGAGCAAGACTTCGAGAAAATGATGGTGAACAAATCAACGTTCAGTTGAAGTGCCACCTGGATCGTGAAGATTATACTAGTTGCGTTTACCTTTCACCTTACCCTACGCTTGAATCTCGAGACGAGATTCTTGTTTAGTGGGGGTGAGTTGTCACATCCCTAGCTTCTGGTAATGCACTAGGCTAGATCTCTTGCTGCATCATGTTAAATTCAAATGAAATTTGAATTGAGGAATTTTCAAAGCCTCAGAAACCTCTAAAAATAACCAACAATTAAATCTTCTCAAATGTGTCCAAGAAAATGTTCCTGATATCCTCTGGAAATATTGGCAAGAGGTAAAATCCAAACCAATATTTTTGGTGTCTCAGAAACATTTAAATTGGGCATTTGAATTAAATCAATAATTATTTGAATTGGATTTATATCTACTATTAAATAAATATAGGTCCAATAATTCTGAAATATTTTGTGGAGCATTGTTTTAATTCTTTTAGCTCCTAAAGATATTATCAGAAGCAAAATAAATTGAATTGGTTTCAAAACCAAATTCAAAACAAACCTGCAAAATAGAAAACTGAAATAATTAGAAAAAGACAGAGAGAGAAGAGAAACCTTACCTGGCGCCACCACCGGCCCAGCTCCCCCAGCCGGCCCAGCCCACCTCCTCCTCCTTTGTCCTCTTCCTCCTCTGCCAGGAGGACGAACAGAGGCGAGGCGTGGCGCTCGCCGACGCTGCCTCGGCCACCTCCTACTTCCCCCCTAGCCACCTCCTGCTTCCTCTCGTTGCCCTGGACCCCGTCCGCGATGCCACGCACCCCCCCAGGCCTCTCACTCTCTCCCCGAGCTCCTCTCCTCCTCTGGCTCTCTCGCGCGCAGCCACCGAACACACCCGCCGCCGCCGACGAGCTCTCCCGTGGCCACCGGCCACCCCTAGCCTCTCCGACACACCCACGAGCTCCGCCTCGACCCCCTCCTTCCTCCCCACCGACCCACGGCCTCCAAAAGCCCTGCAACGCCGCCACCATCGCCGTTCCGTCGCCGGCCACCGAAGCTCCCCTCCGTCGATTCGCCGGACCCCGTGCCTCCCCTGCCTCGCCAGCAGCACCAGAAGAACCACGGTGAGCCGCTGCATCCTTTTCCCCATGCCTCGTTGACTAATTCGCCCCCTGGCCGCTCCCTCCACCGGAGCCGAAACGCTTCGCCGCACGGGCTCGTCGCCGGCGAAGCCCCGGTGACCAAATGGCCCCGCGCGTGCGTCCGTTGCACTCGCAACGACCCGTGGAGCAACGCTAGCGTGGCAGCTAGCTTGTTTGCAAGCCGCAGCGCTAATCCCACACCCACCCGAGCTCCGGCAGCCGCAAAAGAGGTCGCCGCCGGCAGCTCCGGCCACCCCAGTCTCTGCCACCGCCACCGTTGGATGCGCCACTCCACCCTCTCCCCGTAGCTGCTCCCTGCGCGCCAAAAGAGCCCCTGTAGTTGGTTTCCGACGCGCACCACCGCGTCTGGCCTCGCCGGCGTCAAGCCGCCGGTGGGTCTGACCACGTTGACCACGGCGGGACCCCCCCCTCTCTGGGTCGATGATAGGTGGGGCCAGCCCCCCCTGTTGATTAGTTTAACTATTTTATCTTAACTACCCCCTCTGCTGACACTGACAGGTGGGCCCCCGCCATCAGGTGATTAGCTTAAGCTAATCACCACCTAATCTAACCCCACAGCCACTGACAGTGGGCCCCGTAGTGGGTCAAAGCCCGGGTCAACGCGGGATTAGCCCCTGTGTCACTGACGTGTGGACCCCACACGTCAGGTTTGACCCGAGCCGGCCCCTGTTGACTTGCTGACGTCATGCCAACGTCATGCTGACGCAGTAATGCTTTCTGGATTTAATTTAATTCAGGAATTCCAGAAAATGCCTAAAACTTCAATAAATCATAGAAAATTAACCGTAACTCCAAATTAAATAAATTATATATGAAAAATTATCAGAAAAATTCAAGGAATCCATCTGTACCATTTTCATGCATGTTAGAACAACTTATAGCTGCTGTTTAGCACAAATCATATAAAGGGCATTTAATTAATCACATATGGAGTTTGAATTTGAATTTTATATTCAAACCAACTCCATTTAATCTGTTGCTAGTTGCATTAGCCCAAAACACATTCATTTTGCCATGTCATGATCATGCATCATATTGTGCATTGCATTGATTGTGTTCCTTTCTGTGTTGCCGGTATTTGTCCCCTCTCGATAGACGTGATACCGATGATGTGATCGTTGACACTGATGAAGACTCAATGTTATCTTCAGAAGTGCCAGGCAAGCAAAACCCCCTTGTTCATTCCGATAAAATCCCACTCTCTCGCTCCTGCTCTCTTATACTGCATTAGGACAACATCGATTCATCTGTTACTTGCTGCGGTAGCTGAACCCCTTTATCCTCTGCATGACCTGTCATTCCACAGTAATTAGATGAAACCCACTAGCATGAGTAGGAGTTGTTTGAGCCCTGTTGTGCCTACTCATTCATGTTTGTTTGTCATGCCTGCTACTGCTTAGAGTTGAGTCAGGTCTGATTCATCGGGGATGAATCAGAGGCGTGTGAACATGTCCTACTGTGTGTGAGCTAAGTGTGTGAACACGATTTGGTAAAAGGTGACGGTGAGAGGCCATGTAGGAGTACATGGTGGGTTGTCTCATTGTAGCCGTCCTCAGGAACTGAGTTCTGTGTTTGTGATCCATGATTCAGCTACTACCATACATTGGGCCCTGAAATATGACCCCGCTCGACTTCTTATTCACCCTTGTCCTCTGTCCAGGAGTTGCAAGTAGTTTTTGGTGTTTGTAGTATGCTGGAGGCCGTGGACAGCGCTGACCGTAGGGGTGGGCTGTGATGCGGTAGGCACGTGGCCGGGTAAACCGGGCGCCCGTTTGGTGTCACGGAACCCTGTTCACATCGTTTGGAGCTGTGAGCGAAACTCCGGCCGGATCTCCTCATGGATGGAACCCGAATAGGCGATAAACCTGGACTAGAGACTTGAGTGTTTAGGTAGGTCGTGGTCTACACCCACGTCGGCTTTCGCTTGAAGTCTGCCGAGCACATGTCGTGTGCAGACGCTAAGTGGTGGAAACATGTATGAAGAAGTACACCCCTGCAGGGTTAACATCATCTATTCGAATAGCCGTGTCCGCGGTAAAGGACTTCTGGGTTGCTTATATCAGTTCATAGACAAGTGAAAGTGGATACTCTAAAATACGCAAGATAAGCGTGAGTGCTATGGATGGCGTTCTCGTAGGGAGACGGGAGCGGATCCATAGTGGTGTATTGATATGGTGAATATGTGGACTCGTGTGCGCCACCTCAAAAAAGTTACTCGCAGTCGTAGTTCAGGATAGCCACCGAGTCAAAGCTGGCTTGCTGCAGTTAAACCCCACCACCCCTTTGTTGATAATGATGCATATGTAGATAGGTCTGATGTAAGTCTTGCTGGGTACATTTGTACTCACGTTTGCCTATTTTATGTTTTTGCAGAGAGACTTCGGTCTCGCTAGTAGTTTCACGTGGACTTCGACGTTTAGCTTGATACCTCAGCTACGATCTTGTGCCCCGGCAGGATCTGATAGATAGTCAGGCTTCTCAGCCTTTTTCATTTATAGTTGTCTGTACTCAGACATGATAGCTTCCGCTTGTGCTTTGACTTGTATGCTCTGAGTGTTGGGTCATGAGACCCATGTTTGTAATATCTCGCTCCTCGGAGCCTAATGAATAAAGTACTTGTGTCGTAGAGTCATGTTGTGATGCTTCGTTGTATTTGCACATATCGAGCATATTGTGTGTGTGATTGAAATGCTTGGTATGTGTGGGATCTGACTATCTAGTTGTTTATCTTTAGTAGCCTCTCTTACCGGGAAATGTCTCCTAGTGTTACCGCTGAGCCATGGTAGCTTGCTACTGCTCTGGAACACTTAGGCTGGCCGGCATGTGTCCTTCTTCGTTCCTGTGTCTGTCCCTTCGGGGAAATGTCACGCTTTGAGTACCGGAGTCCTGCTAGCCCAGTGCTACAGCCTGGATTCACTCGCTGATGACCGACACGTTCGATGCTGGGTCATGGATGCCTGTCCCTGTAAGTCTGTGCCGCTTTGGGTTTACGACTAGCCATGTCAGCCCGGGCTCCTTATCATATGGATGCTAGCGACACTGTCATATACGTGTGCCAAAAGGCGCAAACGGTCCCGGGCAAAGGTAAGGCGACACCCGTGGGAATACCGTGCGTGAGGCCGCAAAGTGATATGAGGTGTTACATGCTAGATCGATGTGGCATTGAGTCGGGGTCCTGACAGCGTTGGTATCAGAGCTTGACTGCCTATAGGATTACCAAGCCAAACTGGTCGAAGTTGAGTCTAGAAATTCTTTAGTTATATAAGGGAATTGATTGTGGGATGGAACGTAAGGCTCTTTTTATTCCTTATACCTTATGCCCTTCTGATCTGAGTCATCTTCTCTTCTACGGGGATTAAGAACTAGGCTATCTCTTCTTTCTATTAGGATCACGTGTTACTAATCAGTAGACTTATAAGTTTGTTGGATTTAAGCCTCAGTTCAGTTTCTACCTCTGTATGTTAATTGTTGATCTCGAAACCTTGATATTGTGCTTCTGAGTGGTTATGCCACCATTTTTGTGAATGTCTCAAATCTTTTCTGAGCATTTACAGCCGTTATGCTGTCCGAGTCATCCCAGGTTTCTAAGTAGTCTGATGCATTTGCAAATCCTTTCTTCCCGTTTCAATGTTCCCATGGGCCAGATTAACCACACTAATCAGTGAGTTGAGGTACTCTGTTACCTTGACATATATGTTGGAGATATTATTATGACCCTAGGTGTCTTAGGGGATCATCTAGTAATTTAGCCATGATTTGTGTTTCCAGTGTGATGATTCTGGCCATCATTCTCGAAAGCATCCCGTAATGCTACTTAGTAATAGGTATTCTGTTCCCGGGTTCTTGAACCCGAGATTCACTCTACCTACTTCGTGTTGATAGTAATTGCTAGTGCCTTTAGGATATTAGTAACCTTTGCGATAGTCCTTGAAGTCCGTGGTATCTTCTTCTTCCAAATACCATGAACTACTTATGGCAGAAGTTCCTCGTTGAACTGAAATATCACAATAGGATTATTCTTGATGAGTTCTCCATTATATATTGTGGCTCTGCCAGTTCTACCTTTCTGCATGGGTTATCCGGAAGAAATATGTTGAACTTCGTTCGACATGCTAATCCATGCATCCACAACTTAGAAAATCATATGTTCTTTTGAGTTGTCCCATCTTAGTTGTTTCCGACCCTCGCCTATCAATTGATAGTCAAGAGTATGCGTGCAATCGTTCATCGATACCTATTACCCTTGTGGTCCGTCAAGCCATTCTGTCCTGAATGACTTGGAGAAACAAACTCCAGTACCTCTTCCATATCCAGGATTGGGTCAAAGAAGTTGTGCTCTGCAGATCAAATTGCTAACCCAGCTTTTGCTCTGTTCTACCTTGGAGTATTACATATTTTATATCGAGATTGTTATAAGAATTGCACACCATCCTAAGAACTCTTGGTACAGTAATACTTCTTGCCATCATTGTTCATTCCTCGGTTCCTGTGTTATTGTAACCGGAATGTCGACAAGTGAATCGTGATGTGTGAATTCAATACTCCTAGCAACCTTGTTGCTTGGTAGTTAATGGACAATAATTTCATTCTTAGCGTGTTGGTTTTGAATCATCATTCTAAGGTTGATCATGCTACCTAGTCCTTGTTCTCGGTGCACTCCTCGATCGATGAGTTAGGATTATTTCAAATCTTCGCTCTATTGATCATATCGTCTTGCCTCAAAAGGCAAGATTGTTCTCGAGCCTAGTAATATATCGGTGGTTCGTGATTTTCCGAAGATCTTCTCGGAAGTATTACCAGGTTGTCACCTGACCGCTGTGTTGAGCTTGTGATCAAGTTGGGTTCTTGTGAACCACCCTCTCTCCAAGATCGGTGTTAGATATCCCTGAGCTAGTTGGTTAAGCTAGACAACAACTTGGAGAGTTGGAAGATAAAAGCTTGCCTGACTTAGTTCATTCCAAAGGGATATTCTTGTGTAGGGTGTGCTGGAGAAAGATGATATATTCATCGATTGGTCCTTGTGATCAGTTGCTGGACCTATTGTCTTATCAATCCTTTGATTTGAGTGTGGGCCATCGTCAAGTCAAATCAGTACCAACGATGCTCGTAATGTTGTCTTATTCGTGGTTGATCCCTCGAGCATACACCATTACATCTTTGGTCTGACCCATGCTATCACCGTGTTCACTTAACTATGGAATTTCTTCTAAAAGGAAACCTAGATGAATTGTTGTTGAGCCCATTGACAACATCCTTATCTCCTCCATGATTTTGTTGAACATTAAGCTAGTGTTGGAAACTTTTGAAAGCATTTCTTCATGCTAGTTCATGAAGCATATGTTCGGATGTAAGAAGTGACTTCCTCCAGCCCATGTGCATTTGATGCAAGTTGCCGCCGTGGATTCGAGAATGTCAATGTTGTTTCCTTTGGAATCATCCCAAATCAGTCATGCATACGTGCGAAGTATTCTGTGGTTCGGAGACTTGCAACCTCCATTCTATATGGGTCCCTAGCACACCAAGCCACTGATTGATTTGTTCAAGGAGAAGAAGTTCCTTCTTAAGAGCATGCCTTATGCAAGGATTTTGATATCCTCGTTGATGGTTCCCCACCTGAACTCGGTAGTGTTTTATTATAAGACTACCACGTGGTCATGTTTGTCTGGGACAGCGTGTTCACATGTTTGTAGCAGAACCAGCTCATGTTTTGGAGCTTACTATCGTAATTCATCTCCCGAGAATCTCGCGACGTCATCTCATCGATTTGTGTTGCACACTTTCGTTTTTCTTCCTAGACTCGATGAGTCTGGAATATCCTGACACCAACCAGATCTGAATCTCAGGCAGATATGATGGTTGGAGCATTTTCCAAGAACTATAATATTGGTCCCTCGATAACCGGTAAAGTGGATGTCGTGGCCAACACAACCAACCGGAAGACCTATTATTATAATATCTTGATTGAGGAAGTTGGCCACCTCCCCATAGGGATTTCGTAGGGTTTACTTCCTAGTTGCCCCTATGGATTTTTGTGTTCCCGAAGTCTGACCTTTTACTCGATGTTTTAGATATCAAACCATATCTATGAATGGGTTATACTAGCACATCAAGGAGAACATTAGAAGCGGAGTGCTAAATGTCTCTCGGTCGATCATCCAGATTTTATTTCCTTGGCCTCGTTAAGGTGAAATCTGAGAAAGTGTTATCTTTCTTTGCATCTGCATCATCCATCATCATTCATCATGGTAGTAAGTTGTGTTGCCAGAATCCTTGACACGGATATTGGTAAAATCTTGATGAATGTGGAAATACTCAAGTTCTTGAGAGCACACACAAGCGCTACGTGTTATCATCGGCACTAACCGGGATTGCTCCTAGTCTCTTCGGTTATGCTATAACCACTCCAACAGTGAATTCACTCTTTATTGTTGGGTTCTTCCTCAGTTACCAGAATCATTCCCATCATTTGCATTTTGTTCCCAGCTTGCACCGCCAATGTGCCATTCTACCATGGGTCTCTTCCATTTCCGGTGATAAGCAAATTCATCCATTGCGTTGTCTTCAACAAGGTAATCCACATCATCCAAGTCTGAGTATGCCATTCTACCGCCCCCTCCAAACGATCGCTCGTGAATTGCCTTAGGCTGGTATAAAGAGTTTCAATGATCTCTGAATCAAAAGTAATTCTTTTTGCCACTTAAGGGGATATATCTACGAATCACCCTCCTCCAGGATGTTTCATCATGGTATCATGGCAACTTAACTCCTCGCCACGTGGACAATCGTTTACCACCCTCTTAAGTGTGGAATTGTTGGCTACCTAGTGAACCTCGTCACCTGCTCCACTCCATTCCTCTAGAGGAGTGCTTCGTCTCTCAGCTCGAGAGATGTTGCTATGTCATTCCGGGAGTTAATCCTGAGTGGTTCGATCTTTGAAAGATCAGTCCTTCTAGAGTCTCCTTCTTCTCTCCATGTTATGTTGGCAGGAGTTCTCAGAGCAAGACTTCGAGAAAATGATGGTGAACAAATCAACGTTCAGTTGAAGTGCCACCTGGATCGTGAAGATTATACTAGTTGCGTTTACCTTTCACCTTACCCTACGCTTGAATCTCGAGACGAGATTCTTGTTTAGTGGGGGTGAGTTGTCACATCCCTAGCTTCTGGTAATGCACTAGGCTAGATCTCTTGCTGCATCATGTTAAATTCAAATGAAATTTGAATTGAGGAATTTTCAAAGCCTCAGAAACCTCTAAAAATAACCAACAATTAAATCTTCTCAAATGTGTCCAAGAAAATGTTCCTGATATCCTCTGGAAATATTGGCAAGAGGTAAAATCCAAACCAATATTTTTGGTGTCTCAGAAACATTTAAATTGGGCATTTGAATTAAATCAATAATTATTTGAATTGGATTTATATCTACTATTAAATAAATATAGGTCCAATAATTCTGAAATATTTTGTGGAGCATTGTTTTAATTCTTTTAGCTCCTAAAGATATTGTCAGAAGCAAAATAAATTGAATTGGTTTCAAAACCAAATTCAAAACAAACCTGCAAAATAGAAAACTGAAATAATTAGAAAAAGACAGAGAGAGAAGAGAAACCTTACCTGGCGCCACCACCGGCCCAGCTCCCCCAGCCGGCCCAGCCCACCTCCTCCTCCTTTGTCCTCTTCCTCCTCTGCCAGGAGGACGAACAGAGGCGAGGCGTGGCGCTCGCCGACGCTGCCTCGGCCACCTCCTGCTTCCCCCCTAGCCACCTCCTGCTTCCTCTCGTTGCCCTGGACCCCGTCCGCGACGCCACGCACCCCCCCAGGCCTCTCACTCTCTCCCCGAGCTCCTCTCCTCCTCTGGCTCTCTCGCGCGCAGCCACCGAACACACCCGCCGCCGCCGACGAGCTCTCTCGTGGCCACCGGCCACCCCTAGCCTCTCCGACACACCCACGAGCTCCGCCTCGACCCCCTCCTTCCTCCCCACCGACCCACGGCCCTCCGGAAGCCCTGCAACGCCGCCACCATCGCCGTTCCGTCGCCGGCCACCGAAGCTCCCCTTCGTCGATTCGCCGGACCCCGTGCCTCCCCTGCCTCGCCAGCAGCACCAGAAGAATCGCGGTGAGCCACTGAACCGTTCCCCTCTTCTTCCCATGCCGTTGGGCCGCTCTAGCCATTGCTTCCGCCGGACCCGAGAGCTCGCCGCCGCCGTGCCTCATCACCACCGTGGCTGGAGCCGTTGCAGCTCGAAGCCGAGCACACCACCGCACCCAACACGTCTCTAGGAGCCCGTAGCCGCCACTAGCTTCCCTCCCGTGCCCCCGAACGCCAAACCCGACCTCGCCCGAGCTCTGGCCGCCGCCTCGCTCGCCGCCGTTGCTGATTCCGGCCACCCCCGCACCTTCCGTTGGTTCCCCTAGATGCGCACGGGCGCGGGCTACCTCCTGGTACCCTTGGCGCATCGATCCGATGCCCCTAGCGCAAGTCCGGCGTGCCCCGCCGTGTCCTGTGGTCGCCGCCGGCTGGTCTCCGGTGACGCCGACGTGGCGCACTTACTTAGCCGCTAATGACCATGCTAAACACCCCCACAGACACTGACAGCTGGGCCCCACGCCCTTAATTAACCACGGCTTAAACTTCTGTTAGTTTAGATTAATCACAGTGGCCCCACACGTCAGCTTTGACCATGCTGACGTGGCCTTTGACCCGGCCCCACCTGCCATTGACACTAAACAGCCCTGGGTCACTGACCAGTGGACCCCACTGGTCAGGTTTGACCTGGAGGCGCCCTGTTGACCTGCTGACATCAAGGTGATGACATGCTGACGCCATAATTCATTTTCTGGAATTATTTTAATTCTAAATAATCAGGAAATTCCAGAAAATGCCTAAAACTTCTAAAATTCATAGAAATTCAACCGTAACTCCAAATTAAATAATTTATATATGAAAAATTATCAGAAAAATTCAAGGAATCCATCTGTACCATTTTCATGCATGTTAGAACAACTTATCACTACTGTTTAGGACAAATGAAGTGAATGGCATTTGAATAATCACATATGGAGTTTGAATTTGAATTTTATATTCAAACCAACTTCATTTAATCTGTTGCTAGTTGCATTAGCTCAAAACACATTCATATTGCCATGTCATGAGCATGCATCATAATGTGCATTGCATTGATTGTATTTCTTCCTTGTTGCCGGTATTTGTCCCCTCTCGATAGACGTGATACCGATGATGTGATCGTTGACACTGATGAAGACTCAATGTTATCTTCAGAAGTGCCAGGCAAGCAAAACCCCCCTTGTTCATTCCGATAAAATCCCACTCTCTCGCTCCTGCTCTCTTTTACTGCATTAGGACAACAACGACATATTTGATACTTGCTGCGGTAGCTGAACCCCTTTATCCTTTGCATGACCTG
Organism: Triticum aestivum; assembly: GCF_018294505.1. NCBI lineage: Eukaryota > Viridiplantae > Streptophyta > Magnoliopsida > Poales > Poaceae > Triticum > Triticum aestivum. Next base: position 177,847,325 of record NC_057809.1, read on the forward strand.
TCATTGCCACAGTAAATAGATGAAACCCACTAGCATGAGTAGGAGTTGTTTGAGCCCTGATGTGCCTACTCATTCATGCTTGTTTGTCATGCCTGCTACTGCTTAGAGTTGAGTCAGGTCTGATTCATCGGGGATGAATCAGAGGTGTGTGAACATGTCCTACTATGTGTGAGCTAAGTGTGTGAACACGATTTGGTAAAAGGTGTCGGTGAGAGGCCATGTAGGAGTACATGGTGGGTTGTCTCATTGAAGCCGTCCTTAGGAACTGAGTTCTGTGTTTGTGATCCATGATTCAGCTACTACCATGCATTGGGCCCTGAAATATGACCCCGCTCGACTTCTTATTCACCCTTGTCCTCTGTCCAGGAGTTGCAAGTAGTTTCTGGTGTTTGTAGTATGCTGGAGGCCGTGGACAACGCTGACCGTAGGGGTGGGCTGTGATGCGGTAGGCACGTGGCCGGGTATACCGGGCGCCCGTTTGGTGTCACGGAACCCTGTTCACATCGTTTGGGGCTGTGAGCGAAACTCCGGCCGGATCTCCTCATGGATGGAACCCGAATAGGCGATAAACCTGGACTAGAGACTTGAGTGTTTAGGTAGGTCGTGGTCTACACCCACGTCGGCTTTCGCTTGAAGTCTGCCGAGCACATGTCGTGTGCAGACGCTAAGTGGTGGAAACATGTATGAAGAAGTACACCCCTGCAGGGTTAACATCATCTATTCGAATAGCCGTGTCCGCGGTAAAGGACTTCTGGGTTGCTTATATCAGTTCATAGACAAGTGAAAGTGGATACTCTAAAATACGCAAGATAAGCGTGAGTGCTATGGATGGTGTTCTCGTAGGGAGACGGGAGCGGATCCATAGTGGTGTATTGATATGGTGAATATGTGGACTCGTGTGCGCCACCTCAAAGAGTTACATTGCAGTCGTAGTTCAGGATAGCCACCGAGTCAAAGCTGGCTTGCTGCAGTTAAACCCCACCATCCCCTTTGTTGATAATGATGCAAATGTAGTTAGTCCTGATGTAAGTCTTGCTGGGTACATTTGTACTCACGTTTGCGTATTTTATGTTTTTGCAGAGAGACTTCAGTCTCACTAGTAGTTCCGCTTGGACTTCGACGTTTAGCTTGTTACCTCAGCTACGATCTTGTGCCTCGGCAGGAATGGTAGATAGTCAGGCTTCTCAGCCTTTTTCAGTTATAGATGTCTGTACCCAGACATGATAGCTTCCGTTTGTGCTTTGACTTGTATGCTCTGATTGTTGGGTCATGAGACCCATGTTTGTAATATCTCGCTCCTCGGAGCCTATTGATTAAAATACTTGAGTTATAGAGTCATGTTGTGATGCCATGTTGTATCTGCACATATCGAGCATATTGTGTGTATGTTATTGAAATGCTTGATATGTGTGGGATCTGACCATCTAGTTGTTTATCTTTAGTAGCCTCTCTTACGGGGAAATGTCTCCTAGTGATTCCACCGAGCCATGGTAGCTTGCTACTGCTCCGGAACACTTAGGCTGGCCGGCATGTGTCCTTCTTCGTTCCTGTGTCTGTCCCTTCGGGGAAATGTCACGCGATGAATACCGGAGTCCTGTTAGCCCGCTACAGCCCGGTTCACCGGAGTCCTGCTAGCCCAGTGCTACAGCCTGGATTCACTCGCTGATGACCAACACGTTCGATGCTGGGTCATGGATGCCTGTCCCTGTAAGTCTGTGCCACTTTGGGTTTACGACTAGCCATGTCAGCCCGGGCTCCTTATCATATGGATGCTAGCGACACTGTCATATACGTGTGCCAAAAGGCGCAAACGGTCCCGGGCAAAGGTAAGGCGACACCCGTGGGAATACCGTGCGTGAGGCCGCAAAGTGATATGAGGTGTTACATGCTAGATCGATGTGGCATTGAGTCGGGGTCCTGACAGCGTTGGTATCAGAGCTTGACTGCCTGTAGGATTACCAAGCCAAACTGGTCGAAGTTGAGTCTAGAAATTCTTTAGTTATATAAGGGAATTGATTGTGGGATGGAACGTAAGGCTCTTTTTATTCCTTATACCTTATGCCCTTCTGATCTGAGTCATCATCTTCTCTTCTACGGGGATTAAGAACTAGGCTATCTCTTCTTTCTATTAGGATCACGTGTTACTAATCCGTATACTTATAGATTGTTGGACTTAAGCCTCGTTTCAGTTCCTACTACTTCTGTATGTTAATTATTGATCTCGAGACCTTGATATTGTGCTTCTGAGTGGTTATGCCACCATTTTTGTGAATGTCTCAAATCTTTTCTGAGCATTTACAGCCGTTATGCTGTCCGAGTCATCCCAGGTTTCTAAGTAGTCTGATGCATTTGCAAATCCTTTCTTCCCGTTTCAATGTTCCCATGGGCCAGATTAACCACACTAATCAGTGAGTTGAGGTACTCTGTTACCTTGACATATATGTTGGAGATATTATTATGACCCTAGGTGTCTTAGGGGATCATCTAGTAATTTAGCCATGATTTGTGTTTCCAGTGTGATGATTCTGGCCATCATTCTCGAAAGCATCCCGTAATGCTACTTAGTAATAGGTATTCTGTTCCCGGGTTCTTGAACCCGAGATTCACTCTACCTACTTCGTGTTGATAGTAATTGCTAGTGCCTTTAGGATATTAGTAACCTTTGCGATAGTCCTTGAAGTCCGTGGTATCTTCTTCTTCCAAATACCATGAACTACTTATGGCAGAAGTTCCTCGTTGAACTGAAATATCACAATAGGATTATTCTTGATGAGTTCTCCATTATATATTGTGGCTCTGCCAGTTCTACCTTTCTGCATGGGTTATCCGGAAGAAATATGTTGAACTTCGTTCGACATGCTAATCCATGCATCCACAACTTAGAAAATCATATGTTCTTTTGAGTTGTCCCATCTTAGTTGTTTCCGACCCTCGCCTATCAATTGATAGTCAAGAGTATGCGTGCAATCGTTCATCGATACCTATTACCCTTGTGGTCCGTCAAGCCATTCTGTCCTGAATGACTTGGAGAAACAAACTCCAGTACCTCTTCCATATCCAGGATTGGGTCAAAGAAGTTGTGCTCTGCAGATCAAATTGCTAACCCAGCTTTTGCTCTGTTCTACCTTGGAGTATTACATATTTTATATCGAGATTGTTATAAGAATTGCACACCATCCTAAGAACTCTTGGTACAGTAATACTTCTTGCCATCATTGTTCATTCCTCGGTTCCTGTGTTATTGTAACCGGAATGTCGACAAGTGAATCGTGATGTGTGAATTCAATACTCCTAGCAACCTTGTTGCTTGGTAGTTAATGGACAATAATTTCATTCTTAGCGTGTTGGTTTTGAATCATCATTCTAAGGTTGATCATGCTACCTAGTCCTTGTTCTCGGTGCACTCCTCGATCGATGAGTTAGGATTATTTCAAATCTTCGCTCTATTGATCATATCGTCTTGCCTCAAAAGGCAAGATTGTTCTCGAGCCTAGTAATATATCGGTGGTTCGTGATTTTCCGAAGATCTTCTCGGAAGTATTACCAGGTTGTCACCTGACCGCTGTGTTGAGCTTGTGATCAAGTTGGGTTCTTGTGAACCACCCTCTCTCCAAGATCGGTGTTAGATATCCCTGAGCTAGTTGGTTAAGCTAGACAACAACTTGGAGAGTTGGAAGATAAAAGCTTGCCTGACTTAGTTCATTCCAAAGGGATATTCTTGTGTAGGGTGTGCTGGAGAAAGATGATATATTCATCGATTGGTCCTTGTGATCAGTTGCTGGACCTATTGTCTTATCAATCCTTTGATTTGAGTGTGGGCCATCGTCAAGTCAAATCAGTACCAACGATGCTCGTAATGTTGTCTTATTCGTGGTTGATCCCTCGAGCATACACCATTACATCTTTGGTCTGACCCATGCTATCACCGTGTTCACTTAACTATGGAATTTCTTCTAAAAGGAAACCTAGATGAATTGTTGTTGAGCCCATTGACAACATCCTTATCTCCTCCATGATTTTGTTGAACATTAAGCTAGTGTTGGAAACTTTTGAAAGCATTTCTTCATGCTAGTTCATGAAGCATATGTTCGGATGTAAGAAGTGACTTCCTCCAGCCCATGTGCATTTGATGCAAGTTGCCGCCGTGGATTCGAGAATGTCAATGTTGTTTCCTTTGGAATCATCCCAAATCAGTCATGCATACGTGCGAAGTATTCTGTGGTTCGGAGACTTGCAACCTCCATTCTATATGGGTCCCTAGCACACCAAGCCACTGATTGATTTGTTCAAGGAGAAGAAGTTCCTTCTTAAGAGCATGCCTTATGCAAGGATTTTGATATCCTCGTTGATGGTTCCCCACCTGAACTCGGTAGTGTTTTATTATAAGACTACCACGTGGTCATGTTTGTCTGGGACAGCGTGTTCACATGTTTGTAGCAGAACCAGCTCATGTTTTGGAGCTTACTATCGTAATTCATCTCCCGAGAATCTCGCGACGTCATCTCATCGATTTGTGTTGCACACTTTCGTTTTTCTTCCTAGACTCGATGAGTCTGGAATATCCTGACACCAACCAGATCTGAATCTCAGGCAGATATGATGGTTGGAGCATTTTCCAAGAACTATAATATTGGTCCCTCGATAACCGGTAAAGTGGATGTCGTGGCCAACACAACCAACCGGAAGACCTATTATTATAATATCTTGATTGAGGAAGTTGGCCACCTCCCCATAGGGATTTCGTAGGGTTTACTTCCTAGTTGCCCCTATGGATTTTTGTGTTCCCGAAGTCTGACCTTTTACTCGATGTTTTAGATATCAAACCATATCTATGAATGGGTTATACTAGCACATCAAGGAGAACATTAGAAGCGGAGTGCTAAATGTCTCTCGGTCGATCATCTAGATTTTATTTCCTTGGCCTCGTTAAGGTGAAATCTGAGAAAGTGTTATCTTTCTTTGCATCTGCATCATCCATCATCATTCATCATGGTAGTAAGTTGTGTTGCCAGAATCCTTGACACGGATATTGGTAAAATCTTGATGAATGTGGAAATGCTCAAGTTCTTGAGAGCACACACAAGCGCTACGTGTTATCATCGGCACTAACCGGGATTGCTCCTAGTCTCTTCGGTTATGCTATAACCACTCCAACAGTGAATTCCCTCTTTATTGTTGGGTTCTTCCTCAGTTACCAGAATCATTCCCATCATTTGCATTTTGTTCCCAGCTTGCACTGCCAATGTGCCATTCTACCATGGGTCTCTTCCATTTCCGGTGATAAGCAAATTCATCCATTGCGTTGTCTTCAACAAGGTAATCCACATCATCCAAGTCTGAGTATGCCATTCTACCGCCCCCCTCCAAACGATCGCTCGTGAATTGCCTTAGGCTGGTATAAAGAGTTTCAATGATCTCTGAATCAAAAGTAATTCTTTTTGCCACTTAAGGGGATATATCTACGAATCACCCTCCTCCAGGATGTTTCATCATGGTATCATGGCAACTTAACTCCTCGCCACGTGGACAATCGTTTACCACCCTCTTAAGTGTGGAATTGTTGGCTACCTAGTGAACCTCGTCACCTGCTCCACTCCATTCCTCTAGAGGAGTGCTTCGTCTCTCAGCTCGAGAGATGTTGCTATGTCATTCCGGGAGTTAATCCTGAGTGGTTCGATCTTCGAAAGATCAGTCCTTCTAGAGTCTCCTTCTTCTCTCCATGTTATGTTGGCAGGAGTTCTCAGAGCAAGACTTCGAGAAAATGATGGTGAACAAATCAACGTTCAGTTGAAGTGCCACCTGGATCGTGAAGATTATACTAGTTGCGTTTACCTTTCACCTTACCCTACGCTTGAATCTCGAGACGAGATTCTTGTTTAGTGGGGGTGAGTTGTCACATCCCTAGCTTCTGGTAATGCACTAGGCTAGATCTCTTGCTGCATCATGTTAAATTCAAATGAAATTTGAATTGAGGAATTTTCAAAGCCTCAGAAACCTCTAAAAATAACCAACAATTAAATCTTCTCAAATGTGTCCAAGAAAATGTTCCTGATATCCTCTGGAAATATTGGCAAGAGGTAAAATCCAAACCAATATTTTTGGTGTCTCAGAAACATTTAAATTGGGCATTTGAATTAAATCAATAATTATTTGAATTGGATTTATATCTACTATTAAATAAATATAGGTCCAATAATTCTGAAATATTTTGTGGAGCATTGTTTTAATTCTTTTAGCTCCTAAAGATATTGTCAGAAGCAAAATAAATTGAATTGGTTTCAAAACCAAATTCAAAACAAACCTGCAAAATAGAAAACTGAAATAATTAGAAAAAGACAGAGAGAGAAGAGAAACCTTACCTGGCGCCACCACCGGCCCAGCTCCCCCAGCCGGCCCAGCCCACCTCCTCCTCCTTTGTCCTCTTCCTCCTCTGCCAGGAGGACGAACAGAGGCGAGGCGTGGCGCTCGCCGACGCTGCCTCGGCCACCTCCTACTTCCCCCCTAGCCACCTCCTGCTTCCTCTCGTTACCCTGGACCCCGTCCGCGACGCCACGCACCCCCCCAGGCCTCTCACTCTCTCCCCGAGCTCCTCTCCTCCTCTGGCTCTCTCGCGCGCAGCCACCGAACACACCCGCCGCCGCCGACGAGCTCTCCCGTGGCCACCGGCCACCCCTAGCCTCTCCGACACACCCACGAGCTCCGCCTCGACCCCCTCCTTCCTCCCCACCGACCCATGGCCTCCGGAAGCCCTGCAACGCCGCCACCATCGCCGTTCCGTCGCCGGCCACCGAAGCTCCCCTCCGTCGATTCGCCGGACCCCGTGCCTCCCCTGCCTCGCCAGCAGCACCAGAAGAACCACGGTGAGCCGCTGCATCCTTTTCCCCATGCCTCGTTGACTAACTCGCCCCCTGGCCGCTCCCTCCACCGGAGCCGAAACGCTCCGCCGCACGGGCTCGTCGCCGGCGAAGCCCCGGTGACCAAATGGCCCCGCGCGTGCGTCCGTTGCACTCGCAACGACCCGTGGAGCAACGCTAGCGTGGCAGCTAGCTTGTTTGCAAGCCGCAGCGCTAATCCCACACCCACCCGAGCTCCGGCAGCCGCAAAAGAGGTCGCCGCCGGCAGCTCCGGCCACCCCAGTCTCTGCCACCGCCACCGTTGGATGCGCCACTCCACCCTCTCCCCGTAGCTGCTCCCTGCGCGCCAAAAGAGCCCCTGTAGTTTGTTTCCGACGCGCACCACCGCGTCTGGCCTCGCCGGCGTCAAGCCGCCGGTGGGTCTGACCACGTTGACCACGGCGGGACCCCCCCCTCTCTGGGTCGATGACAGGTGGGGCCAGCCCCCCCTGTTGATTAGTTTAACTATTTTATCTTAACTACCCCCTCTGCTGACACTGACAGGTGGGCCCCCGCCATCAGGTGATTAGCTTAAGCTAATCACCACCTAATCTAACCCCACAGCCACTGACAGTGGGCCCCGTAGTGGGTCAAAGCCCGGGTCAACGCGGGATTAGCCCCTGTGTCACTGACGTGTGGACCCCACACGTCAGGTTTGACCCGAGCCGGCCCCTGTTGACTTGCTGACGTCATGCCAACGTCATGCTGACGCAGTAATGCTTTCTGGATTTAATTTAATTCAGGAATTCCAGAAAATGCCTAAAACTTCAATAAATCATAGAAAATTAACCGTAACTCCAAATTAAATAAATTATATATGAAAAATTATCAGAAAAATTCAAGGAATCCATCTGTACTATTTTCATGCATGTTAGAACAACTTATAGCTGCTGTTTAGCACAAATCATATAAAGGGCATTTAATTAATCACATATGGAGTTTGAATTTGAATTTTATATTCAAACCAACTCCATTTAATCTGTTGCTAGTTGCATTAGCCCAAAACACATTCATTTTGCCATGTCATGATCATGCATCATATTGTGCATTGCATTGATTGTGTTCCTTTCTGTGTTGCCGGTATTTGTCCCCTCTCGATAGACGTGATACCGATGATGTGATCGTTGACACTGATGAAGACTCAATGTTATCTTCAGAAGTGCCAGGCAAGCAAAACCCCCTTGTTCATTCCGATAAAATCCCACTCTCTCGCTCCTGCTCCCTTTTACTGCATTAGGACAACATCGATTCATCTGTTACTTGCTGCGGTAGCTGAACCCCTTTATCCTCTGCATGACCTCTCATTCCACAGTAATTAGATGAAACCCACTAGCATGAGTAGGAGTTGTTTGAGCCCTGTTGTGCCTACTCATTCATGTTTGTTTGTCATGCCTGCTACTGCTTAGAGTTGAGTCAGGTCTGATTCATCGGGGATGAATCAGAGGCGTGTGAACATGTCCTACTGTGTGTGAGCTAAGTGTGTGAACACGATTTGGTAAAAGGTGACGGTGAGAGGCCATGTAGGAGTACATGGTGGGTTGTCTCATTGTAGCCGTCCTCAGGAACTGAGTTCTGTGTTTGTGATCCATGATTCAGCTACTACCATACATTGGGCCCTGAAATATGACCCCGCTCGACTTCTTATTCACCCTTGTCCTCTGTCCAGGAGTTGCAAGTAGTTTCTGGTGTTTGTAGTATGCTGGAGGCCGTGGACAGCGCTGACCGTAGGGGTGGGCTGTGATGCGGTAGGCACGTGGCCGGGTAAACCGAGCGCCCGTTTGGTGTCACGGAACCCTGTTCACATCGTTTGGGGCTGTGAGCGAAACTCCGGCCGGATCTCCTCATGGATGGAACCCGAATAGGCGATTACTTGGACTAGAGACTTGAGTGTTTAGGTAGGTCGTGGTCTACACCCACGTCGGCTTTCGCTTGAAGTCTATCGAGCACATGTCGTGTGCAGACGCTAAGTGGTGGAAACATGTATGAAGAAGTACACCCCTGCAGGGTTAACATCATCTATTCGAATAGCCGTGTCCGCGGTAAAGGACTTCTGGGTTGCTTATATCAGTTCATAGACAAGTGAAAGTGGATACTCTAAAATACGCAAGATAAGCGTGAGTGCTATGGATGGCGTTCTCGTAGGGAGACGGGAGCGGATCCATAGTGGTGTATTGATATGGTGAATATGTGGACTCGTGTGCGCCACCTCAAAGAGTTACATTGCAGTCGTAGTTCAGGATAGCCACCGAGTCAAAGCTGGCTTGCTGCAGTTAAACCCCACCATCCCCTTTGTTGATAATGATGCAAATGTAGTTAGTCCTGATGTAAGTCTTGCTGGGTACATTTGTACTCACGTTTGCCTATTTTATGTTTTTGCAGAGAGACTTCAGTCTCACTAGTAGTTCCGCTTGGACTTCGACGTTTAGCTTGTTACCTCAGCTACGATCTTGTGCCTCGGCAGGAATGGTAGATAGTCAGGCTTCTCAGCCTTTTTCAGTTATAGATGTCTGTACCCAGACATGATAGCTTCCGTTTGTGCTTTGACTTGTATGCTCTGATTGTTGGGTCATGAGACCCATGTTTGTAATATCTCGCTCCTCGGAGCCTATTGATTAAAATACTTGAGTTATAGAGTCATGTTGTGATGCCATGTTGTATCTGCACATATCGAGCATATTGTGTGTATGTTATTGAAATGCTTGATATGTGTGGGATCTGACCATCTAGTTGTTTATCTTTAGTAGCCTCTCTTACGGGGAAATGTCTCCTAGTGATTCCACCGAGCCATGGTAGCTTGCTACTGCTCCGGAACACTTAGGCTGGCCGGCATGTGTCCTTCTTCGTTCTTGTGTCTGTCCCCTCGGGGAAATGTCACGCAATGAATATCGGAGTCCTGTTAGCCCGCTACAGCCCGGTTCACCGGAGTCCTGCTAGCCCAGTGCTACAGCCTGGATTCGCTCGCTGATGACCGACACGTTCGATGCTGGGTCATGGATGCCTGTCCCTGTAAGTCTGTGCCACTTTGGGTTTACGACTAGCCATGTCAGCCCGGGCTCCTTATCATATGGATGCTAGCGACACTGTCATATACGTGTGCCAAAAGGCGCAAACGGTCCCGGGCAAAGGTAAGGCGACACCCGTGGGAATACCGTGCGTGAGGCCGCAAAGTGATATGAGGTGTTACATGCTAGATCGATGTGGCATTGAGTCGGGGTCCTGACAGTGACTCACAATGGATACAATGTCCTCAAGATGCTAGGAAGTGGTGGAGTCATCACCGTACCCTATGAAGAAAGGGACACAGTGTGTTCACTTGAGCAGGCGTTCCAAGCCGCAGCAATCGAAGACCCGAACCGCAGAAACGGAAGACTTCCCGAGGCGACCCCAAGAAGAAGAAGGCTTCGCCTGGCCCAAGCCATCAGGAGGTAGGCGCCTCCGGAGGTGTTGGGTCAGGATCTGCGCCCAATCAGGGAGCGCCACCCTCTCTCGCATAGGATGGCGCGCCCGGCGCCCTCCTCAGGCAGGGCTCGGGGGCTCTTTCTTGGAGAGCCACCAACTTTGCCAAGGTCGCGAGGGAGGCGCTGGGGCACCACTTGGAGGGGTGCTTCCAGGGACGTTTCCCTTAGGAAGGTACAAGGCAAGGAAGACCAAACCCTCAGGGGTTCGTTGCAAGAAACACTCTGGTGCTATAGGAGTCGAGAGTCATGTGCGGCAGCCGCCGCTTGCCCGCCATGGCCCCACATCCAGGCGAGGATGGTGGGCCGCGCATCTGCATCTACGTGCCACGGCTCAACCAAGCCGCGTCTCAGGAGCGCCTCTGGCCTTCACGCGTGGGGCGCTGCGAGGGTCCACCTCACAGCTACATTCGCATGCCTTTTGGCCCGCCGAACGCGGTCAACGATCATCAGTGCTTGCTGAGGAGCATTCTGGAGGCTCAGGAGGTCAGGCATCATGCGGTCCTGGCGGAGATGGAAATGGCTCTCGGAGACCCACCAGTGCCCCCGGAGCCTCCTGAGGTTCCTGGGCCTGGGGGCTCGTGAGGGTCGGCGTCTTCATCGCGCGTCGCCCGCTTCTTCAGCATCACTCCATCTTCAACGGCACCAGGTGACATCTTTCTAAGTTCCGTTTTTAGCTGGGAGCGCCCACAGGGCCGCATTATTCCTAGGTCGTGTGGGTCCGTCCCTGCGGCATGTATCCGTTTTGCTTATGCTCTTTACTTACCTTGTTGGGGGCGCCCCTCGGGCTGCATCACCCGAGCTGCTCGGGCCTGGCCCTGCGGCATTTGCTTTTCCCGCGTCTACTTAAAATGAATTTCCTCCTGCGTGCTTAACACACCCAACCTAATCACCTGCTCGATTGACGCCTACCTATAGAGCCGCTCGCTCTGGCACGACATCTACACACGAGTTCGTCCCTGCAACGCCGAAAAATCTGAGTGGTCGAGCTTTGGCCGCGGCAGCCCCGCAAGGCGCCACCTCACCAGGCCCTCAGTGCCCCAATCACTCCCCCGGAGCGACCAAAGGTTGGCTGGCAACCGTAACAATAGGTCTTGTTTCTCTTTATGACTGGTGTGCAGGACCTAATCCAGGAGCAATGCTAGGGACATCGTGAGCTGTCTCTCCCTCTCTCCGGCATGGACCACTTGCACGTTAAAAGGGGGTGTCTGAGCATCGTGACTCACGGGCTCCTACTGGCTCTCCAGCCCTCACCCCCTGGCCTTGACCCATGGCATCGCAACCTGTCATACCAGCGGCGGCTGAGCTCGCTCGAGGGCTGGGACATGAGGACGTAGAGCACTAAGGAAAGTGCGGGGGGGGGGGAGAAGCTCATGAGGACCTAACCCAGCAGCGCCTTAGCTACCACCGCTTGGGCCAGGCGCTTCATCGAGGAACTACACCTAACTCAAGAGATAACTCACGCCCTTACAAGAGTTGGACCAATGCAGCGCAAAACCCTCGCCCAGTGCGGCTCTGTCACGACGATGTTACCTTCCTTTCTCACCCAGCGAGGGCTGCTTGAGCGCTAAAGGGGACCTCCCGAGCATCGCGACTCGGGGGCTCTTACCGGACCTCGGGCCGCTCACCTCCAGGTCTTGACCACGGCATCGCGACCTAGCATACCAACAATGGTTGAAGCCTGCCTGGGGACTGGGACCTGTCAGCGTAGAGCACCAAGTCCTCGCGAGGATAGAAAGGGTGAGCCGAGCTGAGACAGGACAAGCACCTCGCATTGATTCATATTAAGGATATAATATTCATAAAAGACATGGCAAACGCCTTACATACCCCCACGGGGTGTTGCTTCGATTCCTCGCAGGGAACAAGAGTACTAATCCTAAGGAACGCTAATCGCCCGCTCTGCCGCAAGGGACGCCATCATCAACAGTGGGCTGCCCAACATCGATGCCAACCCCATCCAGATTAGTGGCGCCGACGGCTGGATGCAGCTGCCCTGCTCCGAGCACCGCGTGAGCTCGGGGGCTCGTAGCTGTCGTCGCTCGTCTTCGGAGTCGCGAGGAGCTCGGGGGAGCCACTGAATTCCCCAGGCCCTCCGCTGCTGCCTGAGGAGCTGCTAGAAGATCGACGGGCAGGCCAGGTCCTCACCGGTTCATCGCCCCTGCCGCTCTCCCTTGGGCAGCACTCCAGCCGGCGTCCTTGAGCATCGAAGACCTTGAAGAACATCAGGGAGGCGTCATCGTATTAAAGATGAATTACGAGGGTGCCTACCGTCCGGCAGATCCAGACGATTTCGCCCCAGCCCTGGGTCATGAAGACCTTGCCCGAAGCGACGACCGCGAACTCCGCTCCGGTCACAAGAGTGCTGCAGTCAGCATGCTGTAGCCAGAGCTCCAGAGCCCCGCTCGGCGGCATCTCGATGGCGAAGGAAGGAGGGAGGCGAATGCAAGAGCTTGGAGGCATGGCGGCATGGAGCACGAGCTCGTGAGAGGAGCGTTGAGCATGGACTCCAGGAGGAACGACGCGCACCACCATGACTCGTCGGCATCGATGGCGGCACCGTCGATGTTGCTCGATGCCTTCTCCCGCGGGACCTACGACGCGGGCGTGCAAGGGTAGCGGATACCCAGGCAGCGGCCGCTCGTACCAGGGCCTCGGTGCCTCCTGCTGAGCATCCTCTTCTCGGCGGCAGAGGACCAGCCGCTTCTTCGGCGGAAGTGGGTCAGGACCCTCTCGGGGGGCTTTTGCCTTCTCTTCTGCAGAGAACCAGCGGATTGGTGCCATTGGTGTGAGGAGAAGCAAGAACAAGGAAGAAGAAGGGAAGGAGCAGCAAGAAGGGATGGATTGAAGGGGCTCGCCCAGCCCCGTACTTATAGCCGGAGGAGGCCAACCGCCGAGCACCACGATCGCAGGTAATCATGACCGGTTTCTCGGCATGCAGGGACTTGTCAAGTCATGCGGTCGCCGAGGCATCATGGGGAAGCGCATACGCCCACGTCCAATCAATCGGCACGCGTCACCCAAGGCCGCAGGCTGTTAGGGCCCGCGGCGCTTCACGCTTGCCCCTTCGCTTTCCTGCTAGGCCAAGCCCGGGCGTGCCTTGGGCCCGGGGGCTACTGTCGGCGTTCTGGGAATGGGGTCCCTAGACTTGCCTACCTGCGGCCTGCGGTGTGGCTCAAGTGGGGGCCCAGTGTGGCCCATCTTCATCAGCTCAAGCTCAAGACCCTCACGAGGGAGACGACAGAAAGCTTCCTCAAAGGCAGCCTCATCAGGTAGGCTCGTGAGGAGGCGGACATATCAAGGCGGGGATACCTCGCGAGGAACCCGTGACGCAAGCCATGACGATCGAGACCAGGCGGGCGCTGGCCTGCGCAGTGTCCTTGTTTCCCCTTTGGTGCAAAGGGGGTAAGCGCAGGCCAACGCATCAGGCAAAGGTTGCCATTCCGGTGCAACGAGACCAAGACCCGCAGAGCGGCAGGACGGAGGTCACCATGGAGCCCAAGACGGCGTCATCACTAGTGCTTTTGGCAGCCGAAGACCACCTTTGGTCAGGATAACTTGTACTATATGTTCCCCTTCAAAATGGCCAATTGTTGGCGCCCTTCCCGCTCATTATTTGGGGAGAGGCCCAGGGCCTCTATAAATAGAGCTAGCCACCACAGAGTAGAGCCTCCGGGAGGAACATCAATCGAGAGCTAGACAACAAGGGGGAAAACATCCAGAAATCTGGTAGAGCCCTAGTAGAGAGAGAGAGAGAGGCGACTGAACTCACCCTAGCAGTTCATCGCACCAGCTCAAGAACACCTCTCGCAAGGCGGTTCTTCCCTTGTATTGTTCATCATCAGCCCTGAGGCAATCCACCACACCACACACTGGAGTAGGGTATTACACCACAACGGTGGCCCGAACCAGTATAAACCTCGAGTCCCTTGTGTTGTTCGTTGTTTCCGGTTTATATCACACGAGGAGATTGGGCGTAGATCGGTAGGGGAGAGATCTCCGTGCGGACCCGAATGTTCGAACCTCAAGGGTCTGCCGGAACCCGAAAGCCGATAGACTCCACCGCTCCTCCGCCATGGACCCCACCGCCTTGCCGTCCCGCGGATCCGGCAAGTCCCGCGACCACAAAACTCTGGTGAGCTCCCACGACGCCGGCCACCGTGTTCCTCTACTCCAGCGAACCTCCTACTCCGGCGAACCTCGTAAACCGCGCCACCAGATTTGGATCCGGAGATTAGGGTTGACCCAAAATTATCCTAAGTCCTTTTATTTTTGCATTTTCAAGCACTATTCATCATGTCATAACTATGTGCCCGTAGCTTCTTTTGGGCGTGCCATATATCAAAATGTTCAGCATGATGTCCTCTTCATTTTGTTACATTTCCCATGCTTGTTTGAGTCCATCTCGATGCCCAAATGTCTGTTGCAAGAGTGCTATAAAATGTTAGTTCCTGATTCTTATCAGTTTATGAGCATTTGTCTTTTTTGTCATGTTTATTGTGGGCTCCATATGGTCTTGAGCTCTACATGTGTTTTGGGCTATACCATGCCATCTTTACAGGGGTGTATGCAATGTATTTTTGTGATCAATGTGGTGACTAGCACAAGCATGCAAAGTAGCTCTCGTAATATTGCTCATTTCAGGGGCTTAGAATTTCACTGTCATTTCCCTGCTGTTATTTTAATGCCATGTATTCATGTTGCTACAGAGAGATCCATGCTTCTTTTCAGTATGTTCAGTAAGGATGATTTTGAAATATGGTTATGCTCTATTCATCCATGTCCCTATTTGCATTTATGGAGGGCCCTAGCATGACTCAATCTCGCTCTACTTTTGCTATAAAATGTTCCTGGCAGATTGTTTACGTGTTAATCAATTTTGCCAAGGTTGTTGTAGTTGATCCATGCATGCTATGAGATTGTTATTGCCATGGTTAGCTTCTTGATCATGCAATGCCTTGTGTTGAGTGCATCGAGCTCTCAAACATGCCTTCATAACTCTTTTTATGCCATGTCCAGTTTTCTGCTAAGTCTGAATCTGTTAACGAAACTTGCTATGTTTACATGGGTGCTATCATATCTTATGATCCTTTTTGGCTTATGGACAGTAAGGGACTTTTGTTATATCCTTTGAGTAGATTCATTTCGTGCCTTGTATTGCTATGATATGATCATGTAGCATGTTTTTACCTTGCTCTAAAAATTGCTTCCTGATGTTAATTCCTGGCATGTTGTTATTTTCACCAAGTCTGTGATGCTGATATCTTTTGCACTTTTGCCATCCTTGTTTGAAACTGATCTTGTGTGATTTAGCCATAGCTCAGTGTTCATCTTTTGGCAAGAATCTTGAGTAGATCACTTACATGTGCTTTGTTGCTATGTTAGAGTGCAGTAGCTTAGTTTCTTCTTGCATTCTAGATGGCATCGTGTTGTTAATCGCAGAATTGTGCCATTCTTGTTTTGCTTGCCATTTGCAAACCGTGCATCCGATTCCGGTGATCTTTATATCGATTTCGACCGAAATGAACTCTTCTTTCCAGTGGCACCCTTGGTTTGCCAAGTTGAGGTCTGATTCAATATTTTTGCTTCTGAAGCACGCATATGCATTGCATATCACATCCCGCATATCATACCATGTTTTGCATCATGTTGTTTGCGCATTGCACCGTGGTTGATTGTGGTTTCCTTTGCTTGTGTTCTTGCTTTGGGTATAGCCGGGAGACAAGTACGTGATCAAGGAACCCATTGAGTATGCTTCCGAGGATCAAGCTTACGTCAACTCGGAGAACTTTGCAGGCAAGATGACCATACCCTTGAAATCACTTTTATATTTGCTTGCTAGTTGATCGCTCTATTGCTATATCATGCCTCCCATATTGCCATGTCAAGCCTCTAACCCACCTTTCCTAGCAAACCGTTGTTTGGCTATGTTACCGCTTTGCTCAGCCCCTCTTATAGCGTTGCTAGTGGCAGGTGAAGATGGAGTTTGTTCCTTGTTGGAACATGTTTATTGTTGGATATCATTATTACGTCTTGTTTACTTTAATGCACCTATATACTTGGTAAAGGGTGGAAGGCTCGGCCTTATAACTGGTGTTTTGTTCCACTCTTGCTGCCCTAGTTTCCGTCATACCGGTGTTATGTTCCTTGATTTTGCGTTCCTTAGGCGGTTGGGTTATAATGGGAACCCCTTGACAGTTCGCCTTGAATAAAACTCCTCCAGCAAGGCCCAACCTTGGTTTTACCATTTGCTACCTAAGCCTTTTTCCCTTGGGTTTCCCGGACTCAAGGGTCATCTTTATTTTAACCCCCCCGGGACAGTGCTTCTCTAAGTGTTGGTCCAACCTGAGCGATGTCCAGCGCCCCCTGGGCATCCAGGGTCTATGCCAGCCCGATGTCTTGCTCATCCGGTGTGCCCTGAGAACGAGATATGTGCAGCTCCTATTGGGATTTGTCGGCACATTCGGGCGGCTTTGCTGGTCTTGTTTTATCATTGTCGAAATGTCTTGTAACCGGGATTCTGAGTCTGATCGGGTCGTCCTGGGAGAAGGAATATCCTTCGTTGACCGTGAGAGCTTGTGATGGGCTAAGTTGGGACACCCCTGCAGGGTTTTGAACTGTCAAAAGCCGTGCCCGCGGTTATGGGAAGATGGGAATTTGTTAATATCCGGTTGTAGAAAACCTGACACTTAACTTAATTAAAATGAATCAACAACGTGTGTAGCCGTGATGGTCTCTTTTCGGCGGAGTCCGGGAAGAGAACACGGTCTCGTGTTATGCTTGAACATAAGTAGTTTCAGGATCACTTCTTGATCTTTGTAGCTTCTCGACCGTGCTTTGCTTCTATTTTCGCTCTCATTTGCATAAGGTAGCCACCATATATGCTAGTGCTTGCTGCAGCTCCACCTCACTACCTTTTCCTACCTATAAGCTTAAATAGTCTTGATCGCAAGGGTGTGAGATTTCAGAGTCCCTGTGACTGACAGATTACTTCCAAAACCAGATGCAGGTGCCGATGATGCCAGTACAGGGGATGCGACCGAACTCAAGTGGGAGTTCGACGAGGATTCGGAACGTTACTATGTTTCCTTTCCAGACGATCAGTAGTTGAGCCTAGTTGGGGCGATCGGGGATCTATTGCATTAGGGGTTGTCTTTCTTTATTTGGTTTCGTAGTCGGACCTTGTTTGTATCTGGATGATGTAATGCTATATTTATGTATTGTGTGAAGTGGCGATTGTAAGCCAAGTCTTTATCTCTTTCTTATTCTGTACATGGGATGTGTAAAGATTACCCCTCTTGTGACATGCCTACTATGCGGCTATGCCTCTAAGTCGTGCTCCGAAACGTGGGAGGTATAGCCACATCGTGGGTGTTACAAGTTGGTAATCAGAGCCTTCCCCGACTTAGGACCCCTCTGCTTGATCGAATCGCCGGTGTTGTTGAGTCTAGAAAAATGTTTTGAGTCTTATAGGATTATATATATTGGAGAGTAGGATTCTTTTTACTCCTCTGTCCCTTTGTCGCTCTGGTGAGGCCTCCTGACGTAGAGTTTTGAATCTTCTCTCTTCAAATTTCACTAAAAAATTAGGATCACGCGGTTATCTGGGAATCGTTTCGATGGTTTTGTGACGAGAATATTGTTCTTGGTGCCTCCTGACATTTAGGGGTTGTGGCAGTGTCCCGGGGAGTTGAGCTCCGAGCTGTTCTCGTCACAATTTTATCGTTGCAGTTCTGGAATACCTGAGTTTCGCCGACATCAAAAATCTCCTTTATGCAGTTGTTGGTGAGATAACCTCGATGCCACCCAGTACTGGTGCAGGAGTTCGGGAGTATTGCCATAACTCGTATAACGGATGCTTTTCGAAGGTTCAGGTAAATGATTTCCAAAGGTTTCTTGGTTATGTGTTGAAGGATGGATACAGCTGGATGTAGGATTTGCTAGTTTTGGGGGAGATATTATGCTTCCCCTATATCCCCAACACCTGATTGCATAACCAGAAAGTTTCAGGAGTTTCATAGGTGGGAATTCACATAGCTCTAGTATTTCTTCCCGCAGATATTTGGTTTGTGATTGGGTAATCCTTACCAATTATTTGCTCATATATCTACATTGTTGCATTATTCATCTATCTTTATCTAAGTGGCTTCTCAACTTATGGAAGAGTGATCATTTACTTTGGAATTAATTCGTTCATTCTTGTTCGAATGTTAAGGCTATATGTTGCAATTTTGATCCATTGATTCAGCTTGAATATATGTCTTTCAAGATGCTAACGGATGTCAACCTCTTCAGGATGTCTCCTCCAACGCGTCAGAATCCGGAACCTCTGCCACCACCTCTACCTTCGGAGGCATGGCAAGCTATCATGGCCGCCACCAATGCCAACACATAGATGCTTATGCAACTCTTGCAAGAGCACAACCAAGGAAATCAAGGCCATGGCAACAATCAAGCTCAGTTTGCTACCCTCAACCAGTTCCTCGCAAACCAGCCGAAGTCTTTCAGTAACTGTGTCGAGGCCACAGACGCTGACGATTGGCTCGTGGATATCTACAAACATTTTGAGTGTAGCAACGTCAGGCCTGAGGATTTTGTCAAGTTCGCTTCGTTCCAACTCAAAGACCAAGCTGCTGAGTGGTATCAACAATACAAAGATTCCAGAGGAGGTTGTGTGATTACCTGGGATGATTTCCGCCGAGACTTCAAATCTCACCACATTCCTCAAAGTGTTGTTGAGAGTAAACGCGAGGAGTTCCGCAATCTAAAGCAAGGCAGTTTGTCTGTTTACCAATACAACATCCTGTTCCATAGGCTCACTCGCTTCGCCAAACAAGACGTCCCTGACGAGAAGAGCATGATTTATCAATTCAGAGGTGGCCTCAGAGAAGATTTGCAACTAGCTCTTATGCTTTTTGAGCCGGCCAAGTATGATGACTTCTATAACATGGCACTAAACCAAGAGGCCGCTCAGCTCAAGTGCGATGCATCTAAGAAGAGAGTCAGGGATGCAACTCCTTCTTCTTCTACAACTCAAGTGGCAGCTAAGCAGCAAAAGTTCTGGTTGCCTCCTCCTCCTCCATTCCGTCAGCCTTATCAGTAGAACAGTAAAGGTGGCAATGGATCTTCCCACCCACCCAACCCAGGCTATCAGAACAAAGCTTCGTCTCATGCTCCAAAGTCAAGTGCTCCGTATCACCGGCCGCTCTCAGAGGTTACGTGCAACAAGTGTCAGCAGAAAGGGCACTATGCAAACAAATGTGTCAACCAGAGGCGTCTTCCGCCTCCTCCTCCTGTAAGATCTGCCAGCAATGAAGTGGTCAAGCATAATCCCAAGTCTGCAAAGGTCAACATGATGAACGCAGCTCAGGTAGAGGGCTCTTCAGAAGTGATCATGGGTAATCTTCCTGTTAATGATATTTCTGCAAGAGTTCTTTTTGATACTGGTGCATCTTTGTCATTCATATCGAAGCCTTTTGCATCCATGCATGATTTGCATACTGTTGATTTTCCTAAGCTGATAGCGGTTTCCTTTCCGGGTTTGTTCATGAACACCAAAATGATGGCTCCGGATGTTTCCATGAAGGTGGGAGATTATAAATTTCTGTCCTCTTCAATGGTTCTTGGTAACTCGGATATTGATCTAATTCTCGACATGGACTGGCTTTGTAAGCACAAGGCTCATCTTGATTGTGCTGCCAGGCAGATTCAATTGACACACTCGTCTGAGGATGTGATCATCTATGCCGCTCGTGATGATACCATTCGACTGTTTTCTCTCAATGAGAAGGGCGAGTTGAATGCCATCTCTCAGATTCCAGTCGTTTGTGAATATCAAGACGTCTTTCCAGAAGAGCTTCCAAGAATGCCGCCTCATCGGCCAGTTGAATTTGTCATCGATCTTGAGCCTGGCACGGAACCTGTTTGCAAATGTCCTTACAAGCTTGGACCAGAAGAGTTGAAGGAGCTAAAGAAACAACTCGATATACAAGAGCATATGGGTCTGATCCGACCAAGTTCTTCTCCATGGGGTTGTGGTGTTCTTTTTGTCAAGAAGAAGGATGGCACGGACCAACTCTGTGTCGACTACCGTCCATTTAACAAGAAGACCATAAAGAACAAGTACCCACTTCCCAACATCAACGAGCTATTCAAACAACTCAAAGCTGCTCAAGTATTCTCCAAGCTTGACCTCCGTATGGGCTATCATCAGATTCGCATTCGTGAACAAGATATCCACAAGACAGCATTCAGAACAAGCTATGGTTCTTATGAATACACTGTCATGTCTTTCGGCCTTGTCAATGCTCCTCCAACATTCTCTCCAATGATGAACTTCATCTTCAACCCTTACACAAATGACTTTGTCTTGGTATATCTCGATGATATTTTGGTCTTTTCCAAGAACAAAGAGGATCATGCCAAGCACTTGAGATTGGTGCTGGACAAACTTAGAGAACATCAATTCTATGCGAAGTTTTCAGAGTGCGAGTTTTGGATCGATGAGGTTCTCTACCTTGGCCATATCATCTCCGCCAAGGGCATAGCTGTTAATCCTGAGAAGGTATCTGCAATTGTGAATTGGGAACCGCCTCAGAATGTGAAGCAGCTCCGCGGTTTCCTTGGGCTTGCAAGCTATTGTCGAAGATTCGTTGAGAATTTCTCTAAGATTGCAAAGCCTCTTTCCAACCTGCTCGAGAATTATGTGAAGTATGTTTGGATGCCTGAATGTGACATCGCTTTCAACACCCTCAAAGAGAAGTTAGTCACAGCTCCAGTTTTGACTCCTCCGGATGAATCCAAACCATTTGAAGTTTTCTGTGATGCTTCCCTTCAAGGTCTCGGTGCTGTGTTAATGCAAGAGGAGAAAGTTGTGGCCTATACCTCTCGCCAGTTGAAACCCAACGAAAAGAACTACCCCACTCATGACCTCGATTTGGCGGCAGTTGTCCATGCTCTTTTAACATGGAGACATCTCTTGTTGGGAAGGAAAGTGGACATCTTCACTAATCATAAGAGTCTCAAGTACATATTCACTCAACCCAACCTCAACCTTAGGCAGACTCGTTCGGTCGAAATGATTCAAGAGTATAATCCGAGTATTGAATATACTCCAGGCAAGGCCAATGTCATTGCAGACGCTTTGAGCAGGAAGGCTTACTGCAACAGTTTGATTCTCAAGCCCTTCCAACCGGATCTTTGTGAAGCTTTCCGCAAACTTAATCTCCAAGTTGTTCCTCAAGGATTTCTTGCCAACCTCCAAGTCTCTCCTACTTTGGAAGATCAAATTCGGGAGGCACACCTTCTTGATGCCATGGTGAAGAAGGTGAAGATTGGGATTGCCAAGAGCCAACCCAAGTACAAGTGCTATCGAGTTGATGACAAAAATACTCTTTTCTTCAAGGATCAAATTGTTGTTATTAAATGCGACCTTCATAAAGTCATTATGAACGAGGCTCACAATTCACTCCTATCTATTCACCCTGGAACTACAAAGATGTACCATGACCACAAGCAGTCGTATTGGTGGACTCGAATGAAGTGCGAGATTGCTTAGTTCGTGAATGAATGTGATGTCTGCAGAAGAGTGAAAGCAGAACACCAACGGCCAGCTAGTCTCCTCCAACCTCTTGCCATTCCAGAATGGAAGATTGACCATATTGAGATGGACTTCGTGACTGTATTTGCCAAGTCCAAGCGTGGCAATGATGCTATCTTTGTTGTCATCGACAAGCTTACTAAAGTGGCTCATTCTCTTCCTATCAAAGAATGTATCATAGCAGCTCAGTTGGCAGAGCTATATACCTCCAGGATTGTCTCTTTGCACGACAATCCACAGTTGATATCTTCATATCGTGGAAGCATCTTTACTTCTAAGTTCTGGGATTCCTTTTAGAAGGCCATAGGCACCAACATTCGCTTCAGCACATCCTTTCATCCTCAAACTAGTGGACAAGTCGAGCGAGTAAATCAAATCCTTGAAGATATGCTCAGGGCTTGTGTGATTTCGTTCGGTATGAAGTGGGAAGATTGTCTTCCATATGCCGAGTTCTCCAACAACAACAGCTTTCAAGCGAGTTCGGGCAAGGCCCCATTCGAGATTCTCTATGGTAGAAAGTGTCGTACTCCTCTTAACTGGTCAGAGACTGGTGAACGCAACCTTCTTGGCAATGACTTGATCACAGAGGCTGAAGAAATGTGCAAAGTCATTCGTGAAAATATCAAAGCCGCGCAATCGTGACTTGGCTTTCGAGATAGGAGACCATTTCTACCTCCGCGTCTCTCCAATGAAAGGTACTCGTCGCTTTGGTATCAAAGGGAAGCTTTCCCCTAGCTATGTGGGTCCTTTCAAGATCATTGGCAAAAGAGGCGATCTCGCCTATCAAGTTGAGATACCGTACAACTTTGCAAATTTGCACAACGTGTTTCACGTGTCATAGCTTTGCAAGTGTTTCAAGAATCCTGACCGCACCATCAACTTCGAAGAGATTGATCTCCAAGAAGACTTGTCTTATCATGAGCATCCCATTGCTATTCTTCAAGAAACTGAGCGCAAGACTCGCAACAAGTCTATCAAATTCCTGAAAGTGAAGTGGTCACACCATTCTGACCGAGAAGCCACCTGGGAACGCGAGGACCACCTCCGTTCCGAATATCCGGAGTTCTTTCAGTCCTAGATCTCGGGACGAGATCCTTTCATAGTGGTGGAGTGTTGTGACACCCCGTATGTAACTTGCCATATTTGTATTCCAACTCTTGCCATTTTCGGCTCTAAGTTATGAGATTCGTGGTTGGGTTTTTGTCTTCGTTTTGCATTTTGTCCATGTCATGCATTGCATATCATGTCATCATGTGCATCGCATTTGCATACGTGTTTGTCTCACGCATCCGAGCATTTTCCCCGTTGTCCGTTTTGCGATCCGACACTCCTATGTCCTCCGCCGTCCCCTTTTGTCTCTTTTTGTGAGCGGGTGTTTAACATCCTCAGAATGGACCGAGATTTTTCAAGCGGCCTTGGTACACTACCGGTAGACCGCCTGTCAAGTTTCGTGCCATTTGGAGTCCGGTTGATACTTCAACGGTTAACCGGGGAACCGTAAAGGCATCATGTGTGTTGCAGCCCAACACCCCTCCAAAGTGGCGCAAAACCAATCCAAACCCCCTCCATCCTCTTGGCCATTCAATAAGGATCGCGTGGCCGAAAACCACACCTTATTTGGACTCTCCTACCTCCCAGAATCTATAAATAGGCCTCCCCCTCCGAAATTCGTGGATGAAACCCTAGTCCTCCCTCTCCCTCCGCGCCGGACATGTCCGGACGGCGCCGGACTCGTCCGCCGCTGCGCCCCGTCCAACCCGCGCCTACCACGTGTCCTCTGCGCTGCCCCCGCGCCTGCCACGTGTCCTCTGTGCTGCCCCCGCGCCGTCGGCCCGCCCGAGCCCGGGTCGGGCCCCCGAGGCCCGGTCGCCTCCACCGCTGCCCGCGATGGCCGCCGTGAGCCTCCGCCGCCAAGATCGCCGGCACACCGTCCCGGCCGCCGTCGCCTCCCTCGCCGACCTCCGCCGCCGCGGACTCCGCCGCTCCTCCGCCGTGGACCCCGCCGCCTTGCCGTCCCACGGATCCGGCAAGTCCGGCGACCACGAAACTCCGGCGAGCTCCTAGGACGCCGGCCACCGCGTTCCTCTACTCCGGTGAACCTCGTACACCACGCCGCCAGATCAGGATCTGGAGATTAGGGTTGACCCAAAATTATCCTAAGTCCTTTTATTTTTGCATTTTCAAGCACTATTCATTAGGTCATAACTCTGTGCCCATAGCTCCGTTTTGGGCGTGCCATGTATCAAAATGTTCACCATGATGTCCTCTTCATTTTGTTCCATTGCACCATTCTTGTTTGAGTCAATCTTGATGCTCAAATGTCTGTTGCAAGAGTGCTATAAAATGTTAGTTCCTGATTCTTATCAGTTTATGAGCATTTGTCATTTTTGCGATGTTTATTGTGTGCTGCATATGGTCATGAGCTCTACATGTGTTATGGGATATGCCATGCCATCTTTACAGGGGTGTATTCCATGTATTTTGGTGATCAATGTGGTGACTAGCACAATCATGCAAAGTAGCTCTCATAATATTGCTCATTTCAGGGGCTTAGAATTTCACTAAGTCATTTCCTTGCTGTTATTTTAATGCCATGTATTCATGTTGCTATAGAGAGATCCATGCTTCTTTTCAGTATGTTTAGTAAGGATGATTTTGACATATGGTTATGATCTATCCATCCATGTCCCTGTTTGCATTTATGGAGGGCCCAAGCATAAATCAATCTTGCTCTACATTTTCTATAAAATGTTCCTGGCAGATTGTTTACGTGTTAATCAATATTGCCAAGGTTGTTGTAGTTGATCCATGCATGCTATGAGATTCTTCTTGCCATGGTTAGATTCTTGATCATGCCTTCTTGCTGGTAGTATGCTTAGTTTGTCATGCAATGCCTTGTGTTGAGTGCATCGAGCTTGCAAGCATGCCTTCATAACTCTGTTTATGCCATGTCCAGTTTTCTGCTAAGTCTGAATCTGTTAACGGAACTTGCTATGTTTACATGGGTGCCATCATATCTTATGATCCAGTTTAGCTTATGGATAGTAAGGTACTTTTGTTATATGCTTTGAGTAGACTCATGACATGCCTTGTATTGCTATGATCTGATCCTGTAGCATGTTGTTATCTTCCTCTAAACATTGCTTCCTGATGTTAATTCCTGGCATGTTGTTATTTTCACAAAGTCTGTGACATTGATATCTTTTGCACTTTTGCCATCCTTGTTTGAACCTGAACTTTTGTGATTTAGCTGTAGCTCAGTGTTCATCTTTTGTCAATCATCTTGAGTAGATCACTTCCATGTGCTTTGTTGCTATGTTAGAGTGCAGTAGCTTAGTTTCTTGTTGCATTCTAGATGGCATCGTGCTGTTAATCGCAGAATTGTGCCATTCTTGTTTTGCTTGCCATTTGCAAGCCGTGCATCCGATTCCGGTGATCTTTATATCATTTTCAACCGAAATCAACTCATATTTCCAGCGGCACTCTTGCTTTGCCAAGTTGAGGCCTGATTCAATATTTTCCCTTCCGAAGCACGCATATGCATTGCATATCACATCCCGCATATCATACCATGTTTTGCATCATGTTGCTTGCGCATTGCATCGTGGTTGATTGTGGTTTCCTTTGCTTGTGTTCTTGGTTTGGGTAGAGCCGGGAGATGAGTACGTGATCGAGGAACCCGTGAGTACGCTTACGAGGATCAAGCTTACGTCAACTCAGAGAACTTTGCAGGCAAGATGACCATACCCTCGAAATCACTTCTATCTTTGCTTGCTAGTTGATCTCTCTATTGCTATGCCGCGATACCTACTACTTGCTATATCATGCCTCCCATATTGCCATGTCAAGCCTCTAACCCACCTTTCCTAGCAAACCATTGTTTGGCTATGTTACCGCTTTGCTCGGCCCCTCTTATAGCGTTGCTAGTTGCAAGTGAAGATGGAGTTTGTTCCTTGTTGGAACATGTTTATTCTTTAATGCACCTATATACTTGGTAAAGGGTGGAAGGCTCGGCCTTATTCCTATTGTTTTGTTCCACTCTTGCCGCCCTAGTTTCCGTCATACCGTTGTTATGTTCTTTGATTTTGCATTCCTTACGCGGTTGGGTTATAATGGGAACCCCTTGATAGTTCGCCTTGAATAAAACTCCTCCAAAAAGGCCCAACCTTGGTTTTACCATTTGCCACCTAAGCATTTTTCCCTTGGGTTTTGCGAACTCAACGGTCATCTTTATTTTAACGCGCCCGGCCAGTGCTTATCTAAGTGTTGGTCCAACCTGAGCGATTTCCGGCGCCCCCTGGGCAACCAGGGTCTATGCCAACCTGACATCTTGCTCATCCGTTGTGCCCTGAGAACGAGATATGTGCAGCTCCTATCGGGATTTGTCGGCACATTCGGGCGGCTTTGCTAGTCTTGTTTTACCATTGTCGAAATGTCTTGTAACCGGGATTCCGAGTATGATCAGGTCGTCCTGGGAGAAGGAATATCCTTCGTTGACCATGAGAGCTTGTGATGGGGTAAGTTGGGATACCCCTGCAGGGTTTTGTACTTTCGAAAGTCGTGCCCGCGGTTATGGGCAGATGGGAATTTGTTAATATCCGGTTGTAGAAAACCTGACACTTAACTTAATTAAAATGAATCAACAGCGTGTGTAGCCATGATGGTCTCTTTTCGGCGGAGTCCGGGAAGAGAACACGGTCTCGTGTTATGCTTCAACATAAGTAGTTTCAGGATCACTTCTTGATCTTTGGAGCTTCTCGACCGTGCTTTGCTTCTCTTCTCGCTCTCATTTGCGTAAGGTAGCCACCATATATGCTAGTGCTTGCTGCAGCTCCTCCTCACTACCTTTTCCTACCTATAAGCTTAAATAGTCTTGATCGTGAGGGTGTGAGATTGCTGAGTCCCCGTGACTCACAGATTACTTCCAAAACCAGATGCGGGTGCCGATGATGCCAGTACAGGGGATGCGACTGAACTCAAGTGGGAGTTCGATGAGGATTCGGGACGTTACAATGTTTCCCTTCCAGACGATCAGTAGTGGAGCCCAGTTGGGGCGATCGGGGATCTATTGCACTAGGGGTTGTCTTTATTTATTTGGTTCCGTAGTCGGACCTTGATTCTATCTGGATGATGTAATGCTATATTTATGGATTGTGTGAAGTGGCGATTGTAAGCCAAGTCTTTATCTATTTCTTATTCAGTACATGGGATGTGTAAAGTTTACCCCTCTTACGACATGCCTACTATGCGGCTATGCCTCTAAGTCGTCCTCCGACACGTGGGAGATATAGCCGCATTGTGGGTGTTACAACACCCCTCTTGTTTCTTTTCATGAACGGGTGCTAAACATTCTCGGAATGGACCGAGATTACCCAAGTGGCCTTGGTACACCACCGGTAGACAGCTTGTCAAATTTCGTTCCATTTGGAGTCTATTTGATTCTCCAACGGTTAACCGGGGAACTGCAAAGGCCTCGTATGTGTTGCATCCCAACACCCCTCGAAAACGGCCCAATAACCCATCCGAACCACTTTCATGTCCTCCCTCGTTGGATCACATCGTGTGGGAGAAATCTACACTCCATTTGGATACTCCTACCTCCTCCAACCCATATATATGTGATCCACCTCGAATTTTCACGGACGAAACCCTAGATCCACTCCTCCTCCGCGCCACCGGACATGTCCGTCCACCGTCGGACGCGTCCACCGCCGCTGCCACGTGTTTCGGCCAATCAGGGCTTGCCACATCACCGCTGCTGCCTCCCATGCCCACTCAGGGGCCGCCACCTGTCCCTGTTGCACCCACTTCACCGTCGGGCCCGCGAAGCCCATCCGGGGCCCGCCCGGGCCCGAGTCTCCGCCACCACGGGCCGCCGCCCGATCCCCGCGCGCCTCCCGCGCCCGAGGCCGCAGCCCCGTGCCTTGTCGGAGACCGCCGACCTCCCCGAACACCGTGCCCCGAGCCACGTTCGCCACAGGAGGGCCCCGCCACCTCCTGCCGAGCTCGTCGTTCGCCGCCGCAGAACCCCGCTGCCTCAAAACAGTGCCACCTCTGCCGACCGTCGCCACATCTCCTCACACCGGCAAGCCCGCCGCCGTCACCGGACCTCCACCGGCCACCTCGCCGCCCAATTCCTGCCTCGCCACCGCCGATCTCTGCCGAGATCGCCGCTCCACCACGCCCGGCACCTACATCCGGTATTCCCCCTCGTAGCCGGTCACTGCCTGAGCTCCTGCTGGCCTCGAGCTCGCTGGAGACCTCCAAGGCCATGACCGGCCCCGCTTCCATCAGATCTAGACGGCGCCGTCCCTGCACGGCGCCGTCCTCCGAACCAAACCGGTGCTCGCGTCCCAGTTCTGCCCGTCCCGCTTCCGTCCGTCCCGTTTACGACGTGGGTAATTTTTCTCTAAGTCGCCAGATCCAATAATTTTATGCTCCTGTTCATCATGTCGTATCTCAGTAACTGTAGCTCCATTTCATGCATATTATATATCAAAATGGTCACTGTGAGATGCTCTTCATTTCATTACATTGTGGAATGCTTGATGAAGTCCATCTTGATGCCCAAATCATTGATGCAAGAGTTCTATAAAATGTTTACTGCAGCTACTTATCATTTTAGGGTGATTTGTCATTTTTGTCACATTTGATGTGTGCTTCATATGGGCATGAGCTCTACATGTGCTCTGAACTATGCCATGCCATATTTACAGGGGTGATTGCCATGTATTTTTGTGATCAATGTGGTGACTAGCACAAGCATGCAAACAAGGCCTCGTGATATTGCTATTTTCAGGGACTTAGGATTTTGCTAAGTCCTTGTTCTGCCGCTATTTTGATGCCATGTAAACTTGATGCTACAGTGAGACCCATGCTTGTTTTGAGTATCTTCAGTAAGGGTGTTTTGGACATATGGTTATGCTCTATCCATACATGCCCCTGTTTACAATTATGGAGTGCCCTAGCATGTCTTAATCTTGCTCAACTTTTGCTATAAAATGTTCCTGGCATATTGTTGACATGTTTATCAATTTTGCCATGGTTGTTGCTTGTGATCCATGGATGCTATGAACTTGCTATTGCCATGGTTAGCTTCATGAACATGTATTCCTGATGTTAGTATGCTTATCTTGTAATGCAAGGCTTTATGATGAGTGATTTGAGCTTCTAAAAATGCCTTCATAATTCTGTTTATGCCATGCTCTGTTTTCTGCCAAGTCTGAAACTATTAATAATACTTGCTATGTTTACATGGGTGCCATCATATCTTCTATGCCTTTTTGGCTCATGATCAGTAAGGAACTTTTGTTCTATGCTTTGAGTAGAGTCATGACATGCCTTTGTTTGCTATGATATGTTTTTGTCGCATGTTGTTTGCTTGCTCTAAACATGGCTTCCTGATGTTATCTCTGAAGCTGATATCTTCTGCACTTTTGCCATGCTTGTTTGAACCTGTTCTTTTGTGATTTAGCCGTAGCTCAGTGTTCATGTTTTGTCAAGCATCTTGAGTAAATCACTGCCATATGCCTTATTGATATGTTGGAGTGCATTAGCTTAGTTTCTTGTTGCATTCTAGATGGCATTGTGCTGTTAATCGCAGAATTGTGGCATTCTTGTTTTGCTTGCCATTTGCAAACCATGCATCCGATTCCGGTGATCTTTATATCGATTTCGACCGAAATCATCTCATATTTCCAGCGGCACTCTTGGTTTTCCAAGTTGATGCCTTGATTATTCTTTATCTTCCGGAGCACGCATATGCATTGCATATCATGTCTTGCATATCATGCCATGTTTTGCATCATGTTGCTTGTGCATTGCACCATGGTTGATTGTTGTTCCTTTGCTTGTGTTCTTGCTTTGGATAGAGCCGGGAGACGAGTACATGATCGAGGAACCTGTTGAGTACGCTAACGAGGATCAAGATTTCATCAACTCTAAGAACTTTGCAGGAAAGATGACCATACCCTCGAAATCACTTTTATCTTTGCTTGCTAATTGTTTTCCCTTTTGCTATGCCGCGCTACCTACCACTTGCTATATCATGCCTCCCATATTGCCATGTCAAGCCTCTAAGCCACCTTTCCTAGAAAACTGTTGTTTGGCTTTGTTACCGCTTTTGCTCAGCCCCTTTTATAGCGTTGCTAGTTGCAGGTGAAGATGAAATTTGTTCTATGTTGGAACATGGATATTGTTGGGATATCATTATTATATCTTGTTTACTTTAATGCATCTATATACTTGGTAAAGGGTGGAAGGCTCGGCCTTATGTCTGGTGTTTTGTTCCACTCTTGCCACCCTAGTTTCCGTTATACCGATGTTATGTTCCTTGCTTTTGCGTTCCTTAGGCGGTTGGGTGTTATGGGAACCCCTTGACAGTTTTCCTCGAATAAAACTCCTCCTGCGAGGCCCAACCTTGGTTTTACCATTTGCCCACCTACCACCATATACCTTCCCTTGGGTTCTGTAGACTCAAGGGTCATCTTTATTTTAACCAACCCCCCTCGGCCAGTGCTCCTCTAAGTGTTGGTCCGAACCGAGCTGCCCGCGGGGCCACCTCGGGGAAAGTTGAGGGTTGGTTTTACTCGTTGCTAGTCTCATCCGGTGTTGCCCTGAGAACGAGATACATGCGACTCCTATCGGGATTTGTTGGCACATTGGGTGGCTTTGCTGGTCTTGTTTTACCTTGTCGAAATGTCTTGTAACCGGGATTCTGAGACTGATCAGGTCTTCCTGCGAGAAGGAATATCCTGCGTTGACCATGAGAGCTTGTGATGGGCTAAGTTGGGACACCCCTACAGGGTTTTGAACTTTCGAAAGCCATGCCCGATGTTATGGGAAGATGGGAATTTGTTAATATCCGGTTGTAGAGAACTTGACACTTAACTTAATTAAAATGAATCAACCGCGTGTGTAGCCGTGATGGTCTCTTTTCGGCGGAATCCAGGAAGAGAACACGGTCTCGTGTTATGCTTGAACGTAAGTAGCTTCAGGATCACTTCTTGATCACTATTAGCTTCTCGACCATGCTTTGCTTCTCTTCTTGCTCTCATTTGCGTAAGTTAGCCACCATATATGCTTAGTGCTTTGCTGCAGCTCCACCTCACTACCCTTTCCTACCCTTAAGCTTAAGTAGTCTCGATCTTGTGGGTGTGAGATTGCTGAGTCCCCGTGACTCACAGATACTTCCAAACAGATGCAGGTGCCGATGATGCCAGTGCAGGGGACGCTACCGAACTCATGTGGGAGCTTGATGAAGATCTTGATCGTTGTTTTGTTTCGTTCCCGTTGATCAGTAGTGGAGCCCAGTTGGGACGATCGGGGATCTAGAATTTGGGGTTTTTCTTCTTTTATTTTGGTTCCATAGTCAGACCTTGATTGTACTCTGGATGATGTATGTTTAACTTATATTTGTGTGAAGTGGCGATTGTAAGCCAACTCGTTATCCCTTTCTTATTCAGTACATGGGATGTGTGAAGATTACCCCCCTTGCGACAAGCCTACCATGCGGCTATGCCTGTAAGTCGTGCCCTGACACATGGGAGATATAGCCGCATTGTGGGTGTTACAGGTGTGGTGGTAGATTGCCTCTTGGGCTGAGGATGAACTGTACAAGGGGAAGAACATCCTCCTGAGGTTGAGGTGTTCTTGTGTTTGGCGAACTGGTTGTTGTTCGGGTGGATTCGAGACGAGTTGCCTCCTGCTGTGGTGGCTAATCCTATTTATAGAGGCCATGGTCCTCTCCCCAAATATTGAGCGGGAAGCGAGCCAACAACGGCCAATTCGAAAGGGGCCAGCTAGTACAAGCTATCCTGACAAAAGCAGTCTTCGCCTGCCAAAGGCTCTAGTTGTGACGCCATCTTGTACTCCACGGTTACCTCGGTCTTGCCGTCCTTCTGGTCTTGGTCTTGTTGCACCAATATGGAAACCTTTGCTTGATGCCTCGGTACTCTGTGCCTGTGCTTGCCCCCTTAGCACCAAAGAGGAAACAAGGAAGCTGCACGCACTGGCGCCCGCCTGGTCTCGATCGTCATGGCTTATGGCATGCGAACCTTGCGAGGTTTGCCAGGCCTTGAACTCTCCGCCCCTCGCGAGCCAGCCTGGTGAGGCCGCTCTTGAGGAGGTCTCGTGTCGTCCACCTCGTGAGGCTTGGCCCCTCACGAGGGTCTTGATTCCTTGTTGATGAAGATGGGCCGTACAGGCCTGCTAGCGAAGCCACATCATGGGCCACAGGAAGGCAAGTCTGGGGACCCCCGTTCCCAGAACGCTGACGGTAACCCCGGGGCCCAAGGCATGCTCGGTCTTGGCTTCAAGGTGAAGCCAAGGGTCAAGTGTGGAGCGTCGCAGGCCCAATAGCCTGTGGCATCGGTCGACGCATGATGGTTGATTGGACGTGGGCGTATTCGCTTCCCCATGCTGCCTCGGCAACTACCTGACGTGACAAGTCCCTGCGACATGCAAGGAAAACCATCATTACCTATGATCATGGGGGTGCTGTTTGGTCTTCTCCTGGTATAAATGGGAGGGGGCGGAGCCCCCATCGCCTATCCTTCCTCTTCCTCTTTCGCTTCTTCTCCTTCCTTGCTCCTCCCTGCCACCAATGGCGCCGTCAAGGAGGTTCACTGCTGCGGAGAAGGGGAAGGCCCCTCGCGAGGGGCCTGGCTCTCCGGTGCCCAAGTGTGGATGCAGTCATCCCCGCAAGCACACCGCAACCCCCGCCGCGGTTCCGCGCGGCCGCGGTGGTGCCGCTTCGCGGGGCAGGGGTCGCTCTAGTTGTAGCGGTCCCGTTGATTAAGGGAGACGTGCCGTGGTCGCGCGGCCTCCCTGGCCATGCTTCCACTCGGCGGAGACGCTACCGGAGTTCGTCGTCTGGTCGGAGAATCCGGCCGGCAACTGGCTTCAGCTCCCACGCTTCTTCGTCGATGAGCTGCCGGCCTCAGGTCCTGGTGGGCTTTGGCTACAGGCGACCGACTGCTACAGCAGGGCTTCCTGGGTTGCGGTCGAGGTCTCCGCCACGGGGAATGTAGCTCTGGCCCACGGTTGGCAGACGTTCGCCCACGCGTGTAGCCTGGGCAGGCGGTGCACCCTTCACTTCAAGTGCGACGGCGATGCGACCCTCTATGTGAGGGTGTTTGGGGAAGATGGTCACCGCGTCGGGTGCTGCCCCGAGGTGAACGACAGCGAGGTGGTGCTCGGCCTTGGCGACAGCCGCGTCGAGGATGGGGGCGAACCCGCCCTTGGCGCCGACCGCGTCTCGTCCAGCTATGTGATACATCCATTTTGCATCATGCTTTTATATCGATATTCATTGCATTATGGGCTGTTATTACACATTATGTCACAATACTTATGCATATTCTCTCTTATTTTACAAGGTTTACATAAAGGGGGAGAATGCCGGCAGCTGGAATTCTGGGCTTGAAAAGGAGCAAATATTAGAGACCTATTTTGCACATCTCCAAAAGTCCTAAAACTTCATGGAAGTTATTTCCAGAATATATAAAAAATACTGAGGGTAAGACGTACCAGAGGGGGGGCACCCACTAGCCACGAGGGTGGGGGCGCGCCCTACCCCCCTGGGCGCGCCCCTTGCCTCGTGGGCCCCCTGGTGGCCCTCCGATGCCCATCTTCTTCTATATGAGGTCTTTCGTCTGAGAAAAATAAGAAGCAAGCTTTCGGGACGAGACTCCGCCACCACGAAGTGGAACCAATCTAGGGCTCCAGCGGAGCTCTTCTGCCAGGGAAACTTCCCTCCGGGAGGGGGAAATCATCACCATCATCATCACCAATGATCCTCTCATCGGGAGGGGGTCAATCTCCATCAACATCTTCACCAGCACCATCTCATCTCAAACCTTAGTTCATCTCTTGTATCCAAACCTTAGATTGGTACATGTGGGTTGCTAGTAGTGTTGATTACTCCTTGTAGTTGATGCTAGTTGGTTTACTTGGTGGAAGATCATATGTTCAGATCCATTATGCATATTAATACCCCTCTGATTATGAACATGAATATGCTTTGTGAGTAGTTATATTTGTTCCTGAGGAAATGGGAGAAGTATTGCTATTAGTAGTCATGTGAATTTGGCATTCGTTCGATATTTCGATGAGATATATGTTGTCATCCCTCTAGTGGTGTCATGTGAACGTCGACTACATGACACTTCACCATTGTTTGGTCCTAGAGGGAGGCATTGGGAATTAATAAGTAGATGATGGGTTGCTAGAGTGACAGAAGCTTAAACCCTAGTTTATGCGTTTCTTCGTAAGGGGCTGATTTGGATCCATATGTTTCATGCTATGGTTAGGTTTACCTTAATACTTCTATTGTAGTTGTGAATGCTTGCAATGGGGGTTAATCATAAGTGGGATGCTTTTCCAAGTAAGGACAGTACCCAAGCACCGGTCCACCACATATCAAATTATCAAAGTACCGAACACGAATCATATGATCGTGATGAAAACTAGCTTGACGATAATTCCCATGTGTCCTCGGGAGCGCTTTACTTCATATAAGAGTTTGTCTAGGCTTGTCCTTTGCTACAAAAAGGATTGGGACATCTTGCTGCACCTTATTTACTTTTATTACTTTCTACTCGTTACAAAATACCTTATCACAAAACTATCTGTTACCGATATTTTCAGTGCTTGCAGAGAATACCTTACTGAAAACTGCTTATCATTTCCTTCTACTGCTCGTTGGGTTCGACACTCTACTTATCGAAAGGACTACGATTGATCCCCTATACTTGTGGGTCATCAAGACTCTTTTCTGGCGCCGTTTCCGGGGAGTGAAGCGCCTTTTGTAGGTGGAATTTGGTAAGGAAAAATTTATATAGTGTGCTGAAATTTACTATCACTTGTTACTACGGAAAGTAATCCTTTGAGGGGCTTGTTCGGGGTATCTTCACCCCGACCGGTAGAGCAAATAGTTGCTCCTCAACCTACTGAACCTACTGAAAATGTTTACTTTGAAATTCCTTCGGGTATGATAGAGAAACTGCTAGCTAATTGCTACCGCTTTTAGCACTGCGTTGGATTTCCCCGAAGAGGAAGGGATGATGCAGCAAAGTAGCGTAAGTATTTCCCTCAGTTTTTGAGAACCAAGGTATCAATCCAGTAGGAGGCTACGTGCGAGTCCCTCGCACCTGCACAAAACAAATAAATCCTCGCAACCAACGCAAATAGGGGGTGTCAATCCCTATAGGGCCACTTATGAGAGTGAGAACTGATAGATATGATAAGATAATATTTTTGGTACTTTTATGATAAAGATGCAAGGTAAAATAAAGGCAAAGTAAATGACAAAGTAAATAACTAAGTAGTAGGAGATTGATATGATAAAGATAGACCCGGGGCCCATAGGTTTCACTAGTGGCTTCTCTCGAGCGCATAAATATTCTATGGTGGGTGAACAAATTACTGTTGAGCAATTGACAAAATTGAGCATAGTTATGAGAATATCTAGGTATGATCATGTATATAGGCATCACGTCCGAGACAAGTAGACCGACTCCTGCCTGCATCTACTACTATTACTCCACTCATCGACCGCTATCCAGCATGCATCTAGAGTATTAAGTTAAAAAACAGAGTAACGCCTTAAGCAAGATGACATGATGTAGAGGGATAGACTCATGCAATATGAAGAAAACCCCATCTTGTTATCCTTGATGGAAACAATACAATACGTGCCTTGCTGCCCTTACTGTCACTGGGAAAGGACACCGCAAGATTGAACCCAAAGCTAAGCACTTCTCCCATTGCAGGAAAGATCAATCTAGTAGGCCAAACCAAACTGATAATTCGAAGAGACTTGCAAAGATAACCAATCATACATAAAATAATTCAGAGAAGATTCAAATATTGTTCATAGATAGAATTGATCATGAACCCACAATTCATTGGTCTCAAAAAACACACCGCAAAAAGAAGATTACATCGAATAGATCTCCACAAGAGAGGGGGAGAACATTGTATTGAGATCCAAAAAGAGAGAAGAAGCCATCTAGCTACTAACTATGGACCCATAGGTCTGAGGTAAACTACTCACACTTCATCGGAGGGGCTATGGTGTTGATGAAGAAGCCCTTCGTGATCGATGCCCCCTCCGGTGGAGCTCCGAAATAGGCTCCAAGATGGGATCTCGTGGATACAGAAAGTTACGGTGGTGGAATTAGGGTTTTGGCTCTGTATCTGATCGTTTGGGGGTACGTGGGTATATATAGGAGGAAGAAGTACGTCGGTGGAGCAACAGGGGACCCACGAGGGTGGAGGGCGCGCCTGGGGGGGGGGGTAGGTGCGCCCCCCTACCTCGTGGCCTCCTGTTACGTGTCTTGACGTAGGGTCCAAGTCTCGTGAGTTGTATTCGATGAGAAAATCACGTTGCCGAAGGTTTCATTCCGTTTGCACTCTGTTTGATATTCCTTTTCTTTGAAACCCTAAAACAGGCAAAAAACAACAATTCTGGGCTGGGCCTACGGTTAATAGGTTAGTTCCAAAAATTATATGAAAGTGGATAATAAAGCCCAATAATGTCCAAAACAGTAGATAATAGGGACAAATACATTTATGCCCCTAGTTGGAACCCACCCACGGGGTTAGCCCTTAATTTTCCACCTTGCCTAGTTTTGCCCTTAGATTCGTCCCAGGGCTCGCTCGAATGCCCTTCCGTGACTGCCCCGTCTGGTCAGCGCCGTTTGACCACGGTTTTGCGCCATTTTGGACATTTTTACCCCTGAGTCGATATCCCTAGACTTTTAGTCGTCTGCTACCTCGCGCTAGACATAAGAAAGGGGGCGGAAGGGGTGGAAGGAAGGAGCTATTGGAGGGGGCGTCGTGTAGGCTCGCCCACGGCCATGGAGATGTCGGGTATGTCGTTGGAGAGCTCGTCGCCGGCCGCCGCTGAAGAGGTAATTTGTAATAGGTAGAGTAAAATTTCCCCATTTTCTAGGGTTAGCTCAAATTTCGGGTGATTTATGTGGTTTTGGTCAAATTAGGTGGATGGGGTAGGAATTGTGTAGCACAGCTCAGAGTTTTACTTGCAAGACTCCACTTTCTCCGGCCTGGAGTGTCGCTCGAAGCATCGTTGTCCAGGGCATGACCAAATCCCTGCTCGTCGTGTCTCATGGGGTGGAGCTAGCACCGGTCGTCGATTTTTGGGTTGCCCCTGGATGTAAGAATTTGAACTGGATTTTGTATTCTTGGGTTTGAATCCATAACGAAGCATTCGACATCAGATCTAATCGAGAAAATTTCATGCAGTTGCCAGATGAATGTGAGTGGGTGGTTTGGGTTGACCCTGCACCTCCAGCAGGAGTTGGACTAGCTTTAGAAGATTTGCATGCAACGTTTGAAGCTAGCTGAATCAAAAGTCATAAGTTGGAGAAGCAAGCAGTTGATGTGGCAAAGAGAAATCGTGCGCTGACCAAAGAATTGAAGGAAAGAAAAGAAATGATGCGCGTTTGGACAATGTTTTTCCCTATAGTTACAATTTGTATGCTAGCTATCGCAATGTCTGTGTGTGCACAAAATGCACACTAAAGTTTGTATGCTAGCTCATGAATGCACTGATGTATGAGTGCAATCATGTATGAATGCACTGATGTATTTGCAGTTTATGATCTATGAAGTTTATGATCTATTTGCAGTTTATGATCCATGAATGCAGTGATGTATGAATGCCTCATAAGTTATGCACTGATATGTTCTATGTGAAGATGTTAGGAGACAACACAGTTTCAAATTCAGTAGCAAACCACCCACTCCAGTTGCATACTACTTCACACAACAAACTACCAAATTCAGTTGAATAGTACTTATACAACATAGTACTAAATTCAGGTTCACAAACTGATAGTTTCACACATGACAACATAGTACTTCATACAATTAGAGTGCACAGTGCACATAGATATCAACTACAGATAGTTCAAACATGACATAAGAGATCATCCCAAACTGATAGTTCCACACATGACAACACTCATGATTTGGCCCTTTTGCTCCTGGTGTTTCCTGCTGGGTTTGGCATCTCCTTAGCTCTGCTTCTAGTCACTTTTGCTGGGATTTGGGGCACATCAGCCTGCACTTCCTCTTGAGTTGCAGTAGTTTTCTCATGCATATTGCTGCCAGTCACTGACCCATGTGTGCCTGCTACTGTAGAAGTAGTGCTCATCTTCCTCTTCTTTTAGGGAGATGGTCCTCTCATAGCTGGCCTTTTCCAATTCTTCTTAGGAGTGCTGGAAAATGTTGTGAATAGCCATTTCTTTACCATAATAAACTCTCATGTAAGGAAAGTCTAAACCATATTTTTTCTGCAAGTTGGTTTGCAATTCCTTGGGACCAATGTTTGAATTTTCTCTTACCCAGTTCTGCACAGCATCAGCAATCCATCTCCTCTTGGCTGCTCTCAATCTTTCAGTTCTGTTGACACTGGGACAATGGTGCTCATAGGGATTTACTTTCATATGCACATAAAAAATTAAAGTTAGATACTCAATAGGAAAATCAATCATAATTACTATGTTACAACACCATATGGAAAATAGTCAGCACTGATTATGCAATTTGTTAATACCTAAAACAATGTGTTGTTTCTCTTTAGAGAGGCATGCAGCCTCCACCTACATCTTGGAAAAGCACAATACACAGTGAACCTTGTTGGATCACTATGCTCTATTTTGTACTCTACTTCATTTTTTATGGAGAATGTAGCTATAGCATTAGTACAATTCACAGCAGAAGGAAAGACAACCCCTTCAGCTAGACTTGGATTATCTCTGTCATACAACATCTCAGGCCTGTCCTCATCATCATTCTCAAAACATGCCATGTCAATGTTCTCCTGTTCCTCTTCTTCATCGGATATTTTCTGTATACTGCATCCCTAAAAGAGGTGAATGTGCTTGTAGCATCGATCATAAGAGGAAAAGTGAAGCCTGTGCCTTGATCCTTAGTACCAAACCTTGCTAAAAGAGTCGTTTTCATTCTAATGGACAGAGAAAATGCGCGCTCTGGATCCATCCTACAAATGCAAGAAAATGTCCGAAAAACATCACGCACGGCAGATCTACCTAAAACTAAAGTAAGAACTAGTGATAAAAAGTAGATGAACTTACCCATCTGGGATCTGTTGGCTCGTCTCCTCCGTCGACATCGGAGTCCTCTGTCTTGACGCCGCGCCCTCCATTTCGCATCCACCGCCGCGTGAGCTACGAGTCTTCACCATCGTAGCCGATGAAGATGTGGTCTAGATCTCTCACGACATCGACCAAACCACGGGCCGGGCTCGGATGCGCGCCGCCAAAAGCTAGGGTTAGGATTCGCCTGGGTCGCCGCTGTGCTAGGGTTCTAGAGACAGATTCGGTAGAGAGGGGAAATGAGATGCGATACATATGCGGGTCCCACCTATAAGGAAAGGGCAGGGGCATGTGCTGTCCAAAATGGCGCAAAACCGTGGTCAAACGGCGCTGACCACACGGGGCCGTCATGGAAGGGCATTTGAGCGAGCCCTGGGACAAATCTAAGGGCAAAACTGAGCAAGGTGGAAATTTAAGGGCAAACCCCGTGGGTGGGTTCCAACTAGGGGCAAACTTGTAATTGTCCCTAGATAATATAGCATGGAGCAATCAAAAATTATAGATACGTTGGAGATGTATCACTAATCCTTTTGCAGGAGATGGAACATTATATCCTGACTTACACTTAATCTATGTGGATGAATTTGTGGATTATTTAAGCTTGCAGGTATGCCCGGTGATGTTATCAAGAAGAAGGTCTTCCCTTTATCTTTGAAGGGAGATGCATTGACATGGTATAGGCTATGTGATGATATGGGATCATGGGACTACAAACGGTTGAAATTGGAATTCCATCAGAAGTTTTATCCTATGCATCTTGTTCATCATGATCGTAATTATATATATAATGTTTGGCATCGCGATGGAGAAAGCATCGCTCAAGCTTGCGGGAGGCTTAAATCAATGTTATATTCATGTCCCAATCATGAGCTCTCAAGAGAAATGATTATTCAAAAAATTTATGATCGGCTTTCTGACAACAATCGGTCCATGCTTGATACTTCTTGTACTGGTTCCTTTATGATGAAGACTATTGAATTCAAATGGAATTTATTGGAGAGAATTAAACGCAACTCTAAAGATTGGGATCTCGACGAAGGTAAGGAGTCAGGTATAACACCTAAGTTTGATTGTGTTAAATCTTTTATGGATACCGATGTTTTTCGTAAATTTAGCACTAAATATGGACTTGACTCTGAGATAGTAGCTTCTTTCTGTGAATCTTTTTCTACTCATGTTGATCTCCCTAAGGAGAAGTGGTTTAAATATAATCCTCCCAATGAAACAAAAGTAGTTGCACCTATTAAAGTTGAAGAAAAGACTATCTCTTATAATGATCCTATTGTTCCTACTACTTATGTTGAGAAACCACCTTTCCCTGTTAGAATAAAGAATCATGGTAAAGCTTCAACTGTGCTCAACAAAAGTAATATTAAGACACCTAAACCCCCTGAGCAAATAAAGTTGAACCTAAAATTGCTATGATTAAAGATCTCTTGCCCGATAATATTGATGGGCATGTTATTTACTTCTGTGATGAAGTTGCTAGACCTGATGCTAAAAATAAACACCGACCTGTTGTAGGCATGCCTGTTATTTCTGTTAAAATAGGAGATCATTGTTATCATGGCTTATGTGATATGGGTGCTAGTGCTAGTGCAGTACCTATTTCCTTATACAAAGAAATTATGCATGATATTGCACCAGCTGAGATAGAAGATATCGATGTTACAATTAAGCTTGCCAATAGAGATACTATTTCACCCGTTGGGATTGTTAGAGATGTTGAAGTCTTGTGTGGGAAGGTTAAATATCCTGCTGATTTTCTCGTTCTTGGTTCCCCACAAGATAGCTTTTGTCCCATTATATTTGGTAGACCCTTCTTGAATACTGTTAATGTTAAGAAAGACTACAATAAGGATATTGTTTCTGTTGGTTTAGGGGATATGTCTCATGAGTTTAATTTTGCTAAATTTAGTAGACAACCCCGTGATGAGGAATTCCCTGGTAAAGATGAAATTATTGGTCTTTCTTCTATTGTTGTGCCTCCTAATGATCCTTTAGAACAATATTTGCTAGACCATGAGAATGATATGTTTATGAATGAAAGAAGGGAAATAGAGGAAGTATTCTTTAAACAAGGACCCATTCTGAAACACAATTTGCCTATTGAAATCCTAGGGGATCCTCCTCCACCCAAGGGTGATCCTGTGTTTGAGCTTAAACCATTGCCTGATACTCTTAAATATGCTTATCTTGATGAAAAGAAGATATATCCTATAATTATTAGTGCTAACCTTTCAGAGAAGGAGGAAGAAAATTATTGAAAACTCTAAAGAAGCACTATGTTGCTATTGGATATACTCTTGATGGTCTTAACGGCATTAGTCCCACTCTATGTCAACACAAAATAAACTTAGAGAAAGACGCAAACCAGTTATTGATCACCAACGACGGCTGAATCCTCAGATGAAAGAAGTGGTAAGAAAGGAAATATTAAAGCTCCTTGAGGCAGGTATAATTTATACCGTTGCTGATAGTCAGTGGGTAAGTCTTGTCCATTGTGTCCCTAAAAAGGG
The DNA here is from genome assembly GCF_018294505.1 of Triticum aestivum. Classification (NCBI taxonomy): domain Eukaryota; kingdom Viridiplantae; phylum Streptophyta; class Magnoliopsida; order Poales; family Poaceae; genus Triticum; species Triticum aestivum. Next base: position 177,888,935 of record NC_057809.1, read on the forward strand.
AGGTGTCACTATCGTTCCTAATGATAAAGATGAATTGATTCTATTAAGAATTATTACAGGTTATAAGATGGTAATTGATTTCTACAAATTAAATAAAGCTACTAAAAAAGATGATTACCCTTTTCCTTTTATAGATCAAATGCTAGAAAGATTATACAAACATACACATTTTTGCTTTCTAGATGGTTACTCTGGCTTCTCTCAGATACCTGTGTCAGCTAATGATCAAGCAAAGACCACTTTTACTTGCCCTTTCGGTACTTTTGCTTACAGACGTATGCCTTTTGGTTTATGTAATGCACCTACTACCTTTCAAAGATGCACCTGCTATATTCTCTGACTTCTGTGAAAAGATTTGTGAGGTATCCATGGATGATTTCTCCATTTATGGATCCTCTTTTGATGATTCCTAGAGAAACCTTGATCGAGTTTTGTAGAGGTGTGAAGAAACTAATCTTGTTCTGAATTGGGAGAAATGCCATTTTATGGTTAATGAAGGTATTGTCTTGTGGCATAAAATTTCTGAAAGAGGCATTGAAGTTGATAAAGCTAAAGTTGATGCTATTGAAAAGATGGTGTGTCCCAAGGATATCAAAGGTATAAGAAGTTTCCTTGGTCATGCCGTCTTTTATAGGAGGTTCATTAAGGACTTCTCAAAAATTTCTCGGCCTCTGACTAATCTATTACAAAAAGATATTCCTTTTGTCTTTGATGATGATTGTGTGGAAGCATTTGAAATACTTAATAAAGCATTGGTTTCTGCACCTATTGTTCAGCCACCTGATTGGAATTTACCCTTTGAAATTATGTGTGATGCTAGTGATTATGTTGTAGGTGCTATTCTAGGGCAAAGAGTTGATAAGAAATTAAATGTTATTCAATATGCTAGTAAAACTCTAGACAATGCCCAGAGAAATTATGCTACCACTGAAAAGGAATTCTTTGCAGTTGTATTTGCTTGTGATAAGTTCGGACCTTATATTCTTGATTCTAAAGTAACTACTCACACTGATCATGCTGCTATTAAATACCTTATGGAAAAGAAAGATGCTAAACATAGACTTATTAGATGGGTTCTCCTGCTACAAGAATTTGATTTGCATATCTTGTTCTGAAGCCGAGAACCCCGTTGCAGACAACTTGTCTAGGTTAGAAAATGTTCTTGATAACCCACTACCTATTGATGATAGCTTTCCTGATGAAAAATAAAATGTCATAAATGCTTCTTGAACTCCTCCATGGTATGCTGATTATGCTAATTATATTGTTGCAATGTTGCTAAGTTTATACCACCTAGTTTCACATATCAGCAAAAGAAAAAGTTCTTCGATGATTTGAGACATTACTTTTGGGATGACCCACATCTTTATAAAGGAGTAGATGGTGTCATTAGATGTTGTGTACCTGAGCACGTACTGGAACAGATCTTACGCAAGTGTCACTCCGAAGCCTATGGAGGACACCATGCTGGAGATAGAACTGCACACAAGGTATTGCAATCCGATTTTTATTGGCCTACTCTCTTCAAGGATGCTCGTAAGTTTGTCTTATTTTGTGATGAATGTCAAACGATTTGTAATATTAGTAGACGTCAAGAAATGCCTATGAATTATTCACTTTTTATTGAACCATTTGATGTTTAGGGCTTTGATTATATGGGACCTTTTCCTTCCTCTAACGGGTATACACATATTTTAGTTGTTGTTGATTACGTTACTAAGTGGGTAGAAGTTGTTCCAACTAGTACTATTGATCATAACACCTCTATTAAGATGCTTAAATAAGTTATTTTTCCGAGGTTTGGAGTCCCTAGATATTTAATGACTGATGGTGGTTCACATTTTATTCATGGTGCTTTTCGTAAAATGCTTGCTAAGTATGATGTTAATCATAGAATTGCATCTCCTTATCACCCACAGTCTAGTGGTCAAGTAGAATTGAGTAACTAAGAGCTCAAACTAATTTTGCAAAAGACTGTTAATAGATCTAGAAAGAATTGGTCCAAGAAACTTGATGATGCATTATGGGCCTATAGAACTGCTTATAAAAATCCTGTAGGTATGTCTCCGTATAAAATGGTTTATGGTAAAGCATGTCACTTACCTCTTGAATTAGAACATAAGGCATATTGGGCTATTAAAGAGCTCAACTATGACTTCAAACTTGCTGGTGAGAAGAGGCTTTTTGATATTAGCTCACTTGATTAATGGAGAACCTAGGCTTATGAAAATGCCAAGCTGTTTAAAGAAAAAGTTAAAAGATGGCATGATAAAAGGATACAAAAGCGTGAGTTCAATGTAGGTGATTATGTATGGCTATACAACTCTCGTTTAAGATTTTTTGCAGGCAAAGTTCTCTCTAAATGGGAAGGTCCTTTCGTTATCGAGGAGGTCTATCATTCCGGGGCCATAAAAATGAACAACTTTGAAGGCACAAATCCGAAGGTGGTGAACGGTCAAAGAATCAAATATTATATCTCAGGTAATCCCATAAATGTTGAAACTAATATTATTGAAACCGTAACCCCAGAGGAATACATAAGGGACACTTTCAAGAACGTTTCACACCCCGAAAAGGAATAGGTATGTGGTACGGTAAGTAAACCGACTCCGAAACAGTTCTAATGGCAATTTTTCTCTCTTTTGGAATATTCAGAAAAATAGGAAAATAAGAAGCAGTCCGGGAAGGACACGAGGCTTCCACGAGGGTGGGAGGCGCGCCCCCTGCCTCGTGGGGACTTCGTGTACTCTCCAGACTCCATTTTCTTGCACAATACTTCTTTTGGTCGGTAAAAATTCATTATATAATGTCCCGAAGGTTTTGACCACCGTATCACGCAAAAATCTCCTGTTCTTGTTTCGAGTTGTTTTCTGCCAGGGTTGTCAAGGCCAAACATCATGTCGTCCCCCTCCTCCTCCAACAATGAGGGCAACGATGCTTGGCTAATGAAGATAGAGCTGGAGAGGGAAGAACCGATGGAGATCAACAAGGATGAAGGGATCAAGAAGGCCACTGAGGACCAAGTTCTAGCAGCAGAAGACATCCTTCAACTTGATCACAATCTTCTTACCCCAACTGAGATTGAAGCTTTCAAGATGATTGAGTTAGCTATTATACAAAACAAGTATCTCACACGTGAAAATATTTTGTTGAAGGAGCATATCATCGCACTCAAGGGCATTATCCGCAAGTTGGAGGACCTCCTACACTCGATGTGCGACTATCCATCATCAACAACACCACCTTCTTCAGCAACAAAGAAGAACTGAGTATTTGGTATGGGCACTCCCCTTGGCAAATGCCAAGCTTGGGGGAGTGCCCCGGTATCGTCTCACCATCACCTTTTATCTTTATCATTTTTCTTAGTTCGATCCTTTTGGTAATATCTTGATCTAGTAGAATAAAGTTTTAGTATAATCTAGTTGTGAGTTTTGCTTTATGGTCCTTCTTTGTAATCGAGTTCGTGAGCGATATATAATAAATATTAGTGTTGAGTCAAGGGCCTGATTATTTTGCTATGATCTTGAGGGAATAAAATAAAAAGAGAAAGAATAAAAAGAAACAAAGAGATCATATGGATCTTATGGAGAGTAATGAGATCCGCTCTCCGCCCCTCGCTGACGGCTGCTCCGGCCCTAGTTCCCACCTTCCTCCCCGCCGGCGGCCGCTCCGGCCCCGACGTCCACCCTCTGCCCCCAATGGCCTCGGGCTCGTGGAACCCCCCTTCAGTGTCCTCGACCTTTCCTCGGGAGCGACCGATTGTCTCTGGGCTAGGGCTTTCGGGGTCATTTGGCTCGGCGCACGGGCGTCGCTCCGGCGGGTGTTGGGGCCACGGCTTTGGACCAGGCATGGCGCCAGAAGGGGCCTTCCCGGAAGGCCATGTGCCATCACCGGAAGGCGCTCCGTCGTCAGCAAGAGGCTGACAGAGGCCGCCAAAGCACCTCGCCCTCGTCTTCCTCTCTGCGCCGTGAGATTCCTCAGGACATGTATGGACTCTGCTTTTGCTCTTTCAAGGAGGGGCATCGGCGGCAAGACTGCTCCAACAACCCAGTGTGTATTCATTACGGCCGGTCGGGGCATGTCTCGTCGCAGTGCAAGAGACCCAGGAGCCCGACCCCGGAGGATGAGCTCTATCGCGCTGTGATTGCTAAGGTGTCCAGGATGGTGCCGGCGCCGCCAGCGGCAGTGCTCATGGGGAGGACATTGCAGGAGCCTGGACAGAGTGCGTCGCGTGCGTTAGTGAAAGGATCGAGAAGAGGTGTCTAGAGGGGGGTGATTAGACACTAAGTACCAAAAGTTGCAGTTTTTAATATTCTTAAGTTTAAGTAGAGTTTAAGCACAAGTTTAACAAACACAATACATATCAAGCAAGCATGCAATGAGTATATGAGCAGCGGAAAGTAAAGCATGCAACTTGCAAGAATATAAGGAGAAGGGTTTGGAGTATTCAAACGCAATTGGAGACACGGATGTTTTTGTCGTGGTTCCGATAGGTGGTCCTATACTCATTACATGAGTATCTTGACCTCAACACTCGAAAGTATCCAACTTGGGGTTTGTTATCGGTGAGGAGCTCGTATGCCGTCTTGCCGAGTAGCTTGTGAAGATACAAGCAATTTGTTGCATGACAAGCTGTCTCAACCGCTTCCGCCCAAAAGTGCTTTGGCGTTTTGTACTCATCAAGCATCATTCTTGCCATCTTGATAAGAGTCCGGTTCTTCCTTTCAACAACTCCATTTTGTTGAGGTGTGTACGTAGCCGAGAACTCATGTGAAATCCCTTCTTCGTCAAGAAAGGTGTCCACATTTGCATTCTTGAACTCCGTTCCGTTGTCGCTCCGAACCTTCTTGATCTTCACGTCAAACTAATTTTGGGCCTTCCTAGCGAAGTTTTTGAAGATCTTTTGGACCTGCGATTTGTCATCAAGAAAGAACACCCACATAAATCTTGAAAAATCATCAACTATGACTAGACCAAATGAGTTACCACCGAGACTCTTGTAGGCATTTGGACCAAAGAGATCCATGTGAAGTAGCTCGAGTGGTCTTCTTGTGGTCATGATGTTCTTCGCGCGGTGACTTCCTCCAACTTGTTTCGCTGCTTGACAAGCACTACAAAGTCTATCCTTGTCAAATATGACATCTTTTATTCCAAGGATATGATCACCTTTAATAAGCTTATCAAGATTTCACATACCAACGTGACCTAGTCTTCTATGCCACAACCAACCTTTAGAAGATTTAGCAATTAAGCAAGTTTTAGGTTGAGCCTTTTTAGTGAAATCAACAATGTAAAGATCTCCTCTACGTATACCGGTAAAGACCATTTTATGATTATCTCTACGAAACACTTGCCAATCTACTTCAGTGAATAAGACATTGAAACCGAAATCCGCAAGTCTAGAAACTGAAAGTAAATTGTATCCAAGGGATTCAACGAGCATGACATTTTGTATGGAGCTATCATGTGAGATGGCCACCTTACCCTTTGAATTATCACCAAAAGTGACATACTTTCGAGGACCGTCATTTTCAGCAAGCTCACGGAACATGTCTTTATCTCTGGTCATATGATCAGTACATCCACTATCAAGGACCCATTCCTTTCCTCCAGCCATGTAGCCGCGAAGATTTGCCATAAGACCAAAGTGTCTCATCGCATCATCGAGATCATAGTCACTATCATCATCATCATCCGAGTATTCATGTTCAACATCATCTTGTGATTGATCAATTCCTAGAGAGGGAATTCATTAGATAAATGATCATTTCTATAGTTATCTTTATGAATTCTAATAGCTCTGGAAATGATATTGCTAATGATTCCAACATCTTCTTTGGCACTCGTAAGATTAGTAAGCTCAATTAAGTAGTCACGAAATTTGGGATCATTGGAACTCATCTTAATCAAAGCAATAGACTTATGGAGGATTTCATCTAGATCTTTCAAGGAGTAATTAGGAAAGAGTTCCTCAAGAAATTTCCATATGGTGTAGGCACACTTAAGAGTCGGCAAACATCCAATCAAGTTTCTAGGCAAGCCTCTAGTGAGAAGATTAACAGCTCTAAGATTGGGAATCATGTCAATATCTTCATCTAGGGTAGGGTGCAAAGGATCAACATGAGGTGCACAAGGGCTAGTAATGTACTTGTTCAAATGATATTCATTGAAAATCTCAAGCATTTCATTTTTCCACTCATGAAAATATTCTCCATCAAGAATAGGCACTCTATGTCTAAGACTCCCCAAAGTAGACACATCCATCTTCCTCCAATGGTGTTTAAACCAAGGCAATGGAGACCAAAGCTATGATACCAATTGAAAGGATCGAGAAGAGGTGTCTAGAGGGGGGGGGGGCGATTAGACACTAAGTACAAAAAGTTGTAGTTTTTAATATTCTTAAGTTTAAGTGGAGTTTAAGCACAAGTTTAACAAACACAATACATTTCAAGCAAGCATGCCATGAGTATATGAGCAGCGGAAAGTAAAGCATGCAACTTGCAATAATGTAAAGAGAAGGGTTTGGAGTATTCAAACGCAATTGGAGACACGGATGTTTTTGTCGTGGTTCCGATAGGTGGTGCTATCGTACATCCACGTTGATGGAGACTTCAACCCACGGAGGGTAACGGTTGCGCGAGTCCACGGAGGGCTCCACCCACGAAGGGTCCATGAAGAAGCAACCTTGTCTAGTCCATCACGGCCGTCGCCCACGAAGGACTTGCCTCACTAGCGGTAGATCTTCATGAAGTAGGCGATCTCCTTGCCCTTACAAACTCCTTGGTTCAACTCCATAATCATGTCGGAGGCTCCCAAGTGACACCTAGCCAATCTAGGAGACACCACCCTCCAAGAAGTAACAAATGGTGTGTTGATGATGAACCCCTTGCTCTTGTGCTTCAAATGATAGTCTCCCCAACACTCACCTCTCTCTCACAGGATTTGGATTTGGTGGAAAGAAGATTTGAGTTGAAAGCAACTTGGGGAAGGCTAGAGATCAAGATTCATATGATTGGAATGGAATATCTTGACCTCAACACAAGTGTAGGTGGTTCTCTCTCAAAAAATATGTATTGGAAGTGTAGGTACATTCTGATGGCTCTCTCTTCAAATGAAGAGTGGGTGGAGGGCTATATATAGCCTCCACACAAAATCTAACTGTTACACACAATTTGCCAAACTCGGTGGGACCGAATGGTTAAACTCAGTCAGACCGATTCAGCAAACTTAGTGACCGATAGGATTTTCGGTGGGACTGAGATGCAACTCGGTAGGACCGATATGGTTAGGGTTAGGGAATAACGTAATCTCGGTGTGACCGATTACACAAACTCGATGGGACCGATTTTGGTAATAAGCTAACCAGAGAGTTGGTCAGGCAAACTCGGTGGGACTGATTTTGGTAATAAGCTAACCAGAGGGTTTGCATTGTAATATCAGTAGTACCGATTGCTCAAACTCGGTGAGACCGATTTTGGTAATGGACATACACAGAGAGATTACAATCCCATCTTGGTGAGACCGAGATCCCTGTCGGTGACACCAATTTGCTAGGGTTTGTGGCAGTGGCTATGACATCTGAAACTCGGTGGCGCCGGATAGATAGAATCAGTGGGGCCGAGTTTGACTTTTGGTTTAGGTCATATGTTGTTGTGGGAAGGTAGTTGAGGGTTTTGGAGCATATCACTAAGCACTTTGAGCAAGCAAGCCATTAAGCAACACCTCATCCCCTCTTGATAGTATTGGCTTGTCCTATAGACTCAATGTGATCTGGGATCACTAAAATAGAAAATGTAGAGTCTCGATCTTGAAGCTTGAGCCAATCCTTTGTCCTTAGCATCTTGAAAGGGTTCCACATCCTCTAGTCCATGCCACTCCATTGTTGAACTTATCTGAAATATACTAGGTAAAAGTGTTAGTCCAACAAGAGATATGTTGACATTAATTACCAAAACCACCCAGGGCGCACTTGTGCTTTCAGTTAGTTCTGTCAGTTGCGCCCAATCTCCCTCCCGTGATGGCCGGTGTGGTTTCCCTAACTGCGCAGGCCGGCATCTGTGTTCTGTAGTGCTTGTTGGGGATGGACGAGCTGGAGCGCAGGCTGCAGCTCGCGGTTGTGATGTACGTTGGTGGAGCTAGGACGCCGGTGTCATGTGAGGACGCGGAGGTGGCCATCTCGCGCCAGCTTGACATGCCGTGACACCGTTTCTCCGTGCACAAGTACCATCCCGAGGATTTTCTGGTTGTGTTTGCATCGCATGAGCTCCGGAACAGAGCACTGGGTGTCCCCTCGATCGAGCACGACAGGTTCAAGCTCTTCGTCCAGCCTTGGCTTCGTCAGGCTCAAGCAAAGTCCAGGATCATGCGGACGCTGATGGATATCATGATTGAGTGTGTGCCTTCGCATGCTTGGTCGCGCGGCACGGAGGCCGAACTCCTTGGGGATTCTTGCTGGATCGATAGCCTGGCACTGGAAACTTCTAGCCAAGAAGATCTCTCTCTGTTTAAGCTTCGTGCATGGTGTGCTGATCCGTACGAGGTGTCGGTTGCCAAGCGGCTGTGGGTGCCTGAGTCGCTGGAGCAGAACCCGGACCCCGCGGCACGCCGTCAGTCCTTCTTGCAATTGCTGGAGTATCCTACCGTCATTCACATCAGGCGGATGAGGGATTTCTCCGCTCCGGATCTTTGGAGAAGGGAGGGAAGCTCGGATGACAGCGGACAGAGCAGGTTGCCGGACGATTCCGATGATCTGGGCCCCGGTGGTGACATGCAAGTTCTTCCCTGGACACGAGGAGTATTGGATGATCGCGGTGCTAGTCAGCGTTCGTTTGGTGCGGCGGCAGGTGGCGGAGGCGGTGGTGGCCACTCCTACTGGCAAGCTCTGGTTGGCCGTGTGGGGCCCCCGGACTAGAGGATTCTGCCAATGACGTCGGAGCACTCTGCTAAAGCTCAGGCAGGGGCCCCTTAAGTGCCATGCTTGGGAAGACTAGGAAATTCGATTCCGAGGCCATGCCCGGTGGTGCCGTTAGCGAATCCGATGCCAACACTTGGCATCCCCTCGCCAGCGGATCAGATCAACACCGGAGTTGGAGGTACTTTTTACTCGGTCAAGTCCGCTAAACCAGGTGTGCAGTTGGTGGAGCCGGCTGATGACCCACAAGAATAGGGGATCTATCATAGTCCTTTTGATAAGTAAGAGTGTCGAATCCAACGAGGAGCTGAAGGAAATTATAAGCAGCTTTCAGCAAGGTATTCTCTGCAAGCATTGAAATTATAGGTAATAGATAGTTTTGTGATAAGATAATTTATAACGAGCAACAAGTAACAAAAGTAACTAAAGTGCAGCAAGGTGTCCCAATCCTTTTTGTAGCAAAGGACAAGCCTGGACAAACTCTTATATAGAAGAAAGCGCTCCTAAGGACACATGGGAATTATTGTCAAGCTAGGTTTCATCACGATCATATGATTCGCGTTCGGTACTTTGATAATCTGATACGTGGGTGGACCGGTGCTTGGGTGATGTCCTTACTTGGACAAGAATCCCACTTATGATTAACCTCTATTGAAAACATCTACAACTACAACAAAAGTATTAAGGTAAACCTAACCATAGCATGAAACATGTGGATCCAAATCAGCCCCTTACGAAGCAACGCATAAAGTAGGGTTTAAGCTTCCGTCATTCTATCAACCCATCATCTACTTATTACTTCCCAATGCGTTCCTCTAGGCCCAAATAATGGTGAAGTTTCATGTAGTCAACGTTCACATAACACCACTAGAGGAGAGACAACATACATCTCATCAAAATATCGAACGAATACCAAATTCACATGACTACTAATAGCAAGACTTCTCCCATGTCCTCAGGAACAAACGTAACTACTCACAAAGCATATTCATGTTCATAATCAGAGGGGTATTAATATGCATATAGGATCTGAACATATGATCTTCCACCAAATAAACCAACTAGCATCAACTACAAGGAGTAGTCAACACTACTAGCAACCCACAGGTACCAATCCCAAGGAAGTGTCCCCAGCAGAACAGCTCCGCCAGAGCCCTAGATTGGTTCCGCCAAGGTTCCGCCTCGTGGCGGCGGAGTCTCGTCCCGAAAGCTTTCTTATGATTTTTTCCTCATCGAAAGACTCCATATAGCAGAATATGGGCATCGGAGGGCCACCAGGGGGCCCATGAGGCAGGGGGTCGCACCCAGGGGGGTAGGGCGCGCCCCCACCCTCGTGGCTAGGGTGTGGCCCCCCTCTGGAACTTCTTGCGCTCAGTATTTTTTATATATTCTAAAAATGACTTCTGTGAAGTTTCAGGACTTTTGGATCTATGCCGAATAGGTCTCTAATATTTGCTCCTTTTCCAGCCAGAATCCCAGTTGCTGGCATTCTCCCTCTTTATGTAAACCTTGTAAAATAAGAGAGAATAGGCATAAGTATTGTGACATAATGTTCAATAACATCCCATAATGCAGTAAATATTGATATAAAAGCATGATGCAAAATGGACGTATCAACTCCCCCAAGCTTAGACCTCGCTTGTCCTCAAGCGAAAGACGAAATCGAAAAATATGTCCACATGTTTAGAGATAGAGATGTCGATAAAAATAAAATACGGACATGAGGGCATCATGATCATTCTTAGAGCAGCAACTTATATAATTATTGTCATATGATCTCTTATGCTAGAGTAACAATTCAATCACAATTTCAAGTATGAGTCATAAACTTCATTGAAAACTAACAAACTATAATCTCAGTCATTGGAGCAATCGCAATTTATCATAACATAGGAAAGAGTCAATATAAGAGATTTTCAGCAAGTCCACATACTCAACTATCATATAGTCTTTCACAATTGCTAACACTCATGCAATACTTGTGGGTATGGAGTTTTAATTGGACACAGAGAAAGATAGGGGCTTATAGTTTTGCCTCCCAACATTTTACCTCAAGGGTAATGTCAACAATAATAGTTCATGAAAACTCACATCCAATTAGCCATATATACCAGGATCTTGCCAACATGTTGTGCTTGCCAAAAGATAAAATGTAAACAGGAAGGGTGAAGATCACCATGACTCTTATGCAAGGTAGGGGATAAAAGTAAAAGATAGGCCCTTCGCAGAGGGAAGCAGAGGTTGTCATGCGCTTTTATGGTTGGATGCACAAAATCTTAATGCGAAAGAACGTCACTTTATATTGTTACTTGTGATATGGACCTTTATTATGCAGTCTGTCGCTTTTATTTCTTCCGTATCACACGATCGTATAAAGCTTATTTTCTCCAACACTAATAAGTCATACATATTTAGAGGGCAATTTTTATTGCTTGCACCGATGACAACTTACTTGAGGGATCTTACTCAATCCATTGGTTGGTATGATGAACTCTCATCGCAAAACTGGTTTAAGGGTGTTTGGAAGCACAAGTAGTATCTCTACTTGGTGCAAATAATTTGGCTAGCATGAGGGGGACAGGCAAGCACAATCATGTTAGATGATCCATGACAATATAATTTATATCAGATGAAAGAAAACATAACCCATTACGTTGTCTTCCTTGTCCAACGTCAACTCTTTAGCATGTCATGTTTTAATGAGTGCTCAGAATCATAAAAGATGTCCAAGATAGTGTATTTATATGTGAAGACCTCTCTTTCTTTATTACTTCCTATTAATTGCAACAATGACCAAAACTATGTTTGTCAACTCTCAACAACTTTTATTCATCATACTCTTTCTATGTGAACTCATTACTCTCCACAAGATCCATATGATCTCTTTGTTTCCTTTTATTTCTTTCTCTTTTCTTTTATTCACTCAAGATTATGGCAAAATAATCAAGCCCTTGACGCAACACTAATCTTTATTATATATAGCTCATGGACTCGATTACATAGAAGGTTCATAAAGCAAAATTCACAACTAGATCATACTAAAACTTTATGCTACTAGATCAAGATATTACCAAAAGGATCGAGCTAAGAAAAACGGTAAAGATAGAAGTGATGGTGATACGATATCGGGGCACTCCCCCAAGCTTGGCAGTTGCCAAGGGGAGTGCCAATACCCATGTGATTATATCTTTTTGTTGGTGAAGAAGATGGTGGTGATGATCGATAGTCGCACTTCGAGCGTTGGAGGTCTTCTAACTTGCGGATAATGCCCTTGAGTGCGATGATATGCTCCTTCAGCAAAATATTTTCACGTGTGAAATACTTGTTTTGTATACGAGCTAACTCAATCATCTTGGAAGCTTCGATCTCATTTGGGGTAAGAAGATTGTGATCAAGTTGAAGGATGTCTTCTATTGCCGGAACTTGGTCCTCCATCGCCTTCTTGATCCATTCATCCTTGTTGATCTCCATGGGTTCTTCTCTCTTCAGCTCTATCTTAATTAGCCAAGCATCGTTGCCCTCATTGTTGGAGGAGGAGGGAGACGACATGATGCTTGGCTTTGACAACCTGGCAGAAAACAGCTCAAAACAAGAACAAGAGATCTTTGCGTGATACGGGAGTCAAAACCACCGGGAGATTATATAATTAATTTTTACCTACCAAAATGCGTATCATGCAAGAAAACGGAGTCCGGAGAGCACGCGAGGTGCCCACGAGGTAGGGGGCGCGCCCAGGGGGTAGGGCATGCCCTCCACCCTCGTGGAGCCCTCGTGTCCTTCCCGGACTGCTTCTTATTTTTGTATTTTTCTAAATATTCCAAAACGGAGAAAAATTGCCATTAGAACTCTTTTGGAGTCGTTTTACTTACCGTACCACATACCAATTCCTTTTCAGAGTCTAAAACGTTCCGGAAAGTTTCCCTTATGTATTCGTCCGGGGTTACGGTTTCAATAACATTGGTTTCAACATTTATAGGATTACCTGAGATATAATGTTTGATTCTTTGATCGTTCACCACCTTCGGATTTGTGCCCTCGAAGTTGTTGATTTTTATGGCACCGGAACGATAGAACTCCTCGATAACATAAGGACCTTCCCATTTAGAGAGAAGCTTTCCTGCAAAAAATCTTAAACGAGAGTTGTATAGAAATACATAATCACCTACAGTAAACTCACGCTTTTGTATCCTTTTGTCATGCCATCTTTTAACTTTTTCTTTAAACAATTTGGCATTCTCATAGGCTTGGGTTCTCCATTCATCGAGTGAGCTAATGTCAAATAACCTTTTCTCACCCGCAAGTTTGAAATCAGAATAGAGCTCTTTAATAGCCCAATAAGCCTTATGTTCTAGTTCGAGAGGTAAGTGACATGCTTTTCCATAAACCATTTTATACGGAGACATACCCATAGGATTTTTATATGCAGTTCTATAGACCCATAATGCATCATCAAGTTTCTTGGACCAATTCTTTCTAGATCAATTAACAGTCTTTTGCAAAATTAATTTGAGTTCTCTATTACTCGATTCTACTTGACCACTAGACTGTGGGTGATAAGGAGATGCAATTCTATGATTAACATCATACTTAGCAAGCATTTTACGGAAAGCACCATGAATAAAATGTGAACCACCATAAGTCATTAAATATCTAGGGACTCCAAACCTCGGAAAAATAACTTCTTTAAGCATCTTAATAGAGGTGTTATGATCAGCACTACTAGTTGGAATAGCTTCTACCCACTTAGTAATGTAATCAACAGCAACTAACATATGTGTATATCCATTAGAGGAAGGAAACGGACCCATATAATCAAAGCCCCAAACATCAAATGGTTCAATAACAAGTGAATAATTCATAGGCATTTCTTGACTTCTACTAATATTACCAATTCATTGACATTCATCACAAGACAAGACAAACTTACGGCCATCCATGAAGAGAGTAGGCCAATAAAACCGGATTGCAATACCTTGTGTGCAGTTCTATCTCCAGCATGGTGTCCTCCATAAGCCTCGGAGTGACACTTGCGTAGGATCTGTTCCTGTTCATGCTCTGGTACACAACGTCTAATAACACCATCAACTCCTTCTTTATAAAGATTTGGATTATCCCAGAAGTAATGTCTTGAATCATAGAAAAACTTTTTCTTTTGCTGGTATGTGAAACTAGGTGGTATAATTTTAGCAACAATGTAATTAGCATAATCAACATACTATGGAGTAGTATGAGAAACATTTATGACATTTAATTTTTCATCAGGAAAGCTATCATCAATAGGTAGTGGGTCACAAGGACATTTTCTAACCTAGACAAGTTGTCTGCAACGGGGTTCTCAGCCCTCTTTCTATCAATAATATGCAAATCAAATTCTTGTAGAAAGAGAACCCATCTAATAAGTCTAGGTTTAGCATGTTTCTTTTCCATAAGATATTTAATAGCAGCATGATCCATGTGAATAGTTACTTTAGAATCAACTATATAAGGTCTGAACTTTTCACAAGCAAATACAACTGCTAAAAATTCTTTTTCAGTAGTGGCATAATTTATCTGAGCATTTTCTAGAGTTTTACTAGCATATTGAATAACATTTAATTTCTTATCAACTCTTTTCCCTAGAACAACACCTACAGCATAATCACCAGCATCACACATAATTTCAAATGGTAAATTCCAATTAGGTGGCTGAACAATAGGTGTAGAGATTAATGCTTTCTTAAGTATTTCAAAGGCTTCTACACAATCATCATCAAAGACGAATGGTATACATTTTTTAATAAATTAGTCAGAGGCTGAGAAATTTTTGAGAAGTCCTTAATGAACCTCCTATAAAAACCGGCAAGACCAAGGAAACTTCTTATACCTTTGATGTCCTTGGGACACGACATCTTTTCAATATCATCAACATTAGCTTTATCAACTTCAATGTCTCTTTCAGAAATTTTGTGCCCCAAGACAATACCTTCATTCACATAAAGTGGAATTTCTCCCAATTCAAGACAAGGTTAGTTTCTTCACATCTCTGCAAAACTCGATCAAGGTTGCTTAAGCAATCATCAAAAGAGGATCCATAAACGGAGAAATCGTCCATGAAAACCTCACATATCTTTTCACAAAAATCAAAAAATATAGCCATCATGCATCTTTGAAAGGTAGCAGGTGCATTACATAAACCAAAAGGCATACGTCTATAAGCAAAATTACTGAAAGGGCAAGTAAAAGTGGTCTTAGAATGATCATCAACTGATACAGGTATTTGAGAGAAACCAGAATAACCATCTACAAATAAAAAATGTGTATGTTTGTATAATCTTTCTAGCATTTGATCAATAAAAGGTAAGGGGTAATGATCTTTTTTAGTAGCCTTATTTAATTTGCGGAAATCAATTACCATCCTATAACCTATAATATCTTTGCGGAATCAATTGATCTTTATCATTAGGAATGACAGTAATACCTCCTTTCTTAGGAACACAATGGACATGACTTACCCACTGACTATCAGCAACGGGATAAATTATACCTGCCTCAAGGAGCTTTAGTATTTCTTTTTTACCACTTCTTTCATCTTAGGATTCAGTCGTCGTTGGTGATCAATAACTGGTTTGGCATCTTTTTCCGAATTTATTTTGTGTTGACATAGAGTGGGACTAATGCCCTTAAGATCATCAAGAGTATATCCAATATCAGCATGGTGCTTCTTCAAAGTTTTCAATAATTTTTCTTCCTCCTTCTCTGAAAGGTTAGCACTAATAATAACAGGATATATCTTCATTTCATCAAGATAAGCATATTTAAGAGTATCAGGCAATGGTTTAAGCTCAAACACGGGATCACCCTTGGGTGGAGGAGGATCCCCTAGGATTTCAACAGGCAAGTTGTGTTTCAGAATAGGTCCCTGTTTAAAGAACACTTCATCTATTTCCCTTCTTTCATTCATATACATATCATTTTCATGGTCTAGCAAATATTGTTCTAAAGGATCACTAGGAGGTACGGCAATAGAAGCAAGACCAATATTTTCATCTTTACTAGGCAATTCTTCTTCACGGTGTTGTCTACGAAATTTAGAAAAGTTGAACTCATGAGACATATCACCTAAACCAATAGTAATAACATCCTTTTTGCAGTCTATCCTATCATTAACAGTGTTTAAGAAGGGTTTACCAAATATAATGGGACAAAAGCTATCTTGTGGGGAACCAAGAACAAGAAAATCAGAAGGATATTTAGTTTTCCCACACAAGACTTCAACATCTCTAACAATTCCCATTGGTGAGATAGTATCTCTATTGGCAAGTTTAATGGTGACATCAATTTCTTCTAACTCAGCAGGTGCAATATCATGCATAATTTCTTTGTATAACTCAATAGGTATTGCACTAGCACTAGAACCCATATCACACAAGCCATGATAACAATGATCTCCTATTTTAACAGAAATAACAGGCATGCCTACCACAGGTCTATGTTTATCTTTAGCACAAGGTTTAGCAATTCTAGCAGTTTCATCACAGAAATAAATAACATGCCCATCAATATTATCAGCCAAGAGATCCTTAACAATAGTAATATTAGGTTCAAATTTAACTTGCTCAGGAGGTGTATAGGTTCTAATATTTCTTTTACGAACCATGGTTGAAGCTTTAGCATGATCTTTTATCCTAACAGGAAAAGGTGGTTTCTCAACATAAGCAATAGGAATAATAGGATCATTATAAGTGACAATCTTTTCTTCAACTTTAATAGGTGCAGCTACTTTTACTTCAATGGGTGGATGATATTTAAACCACTTCTCCTTAGGGAGATCAACATGAGTAGAAAAAGATTCACAGAAAGAAGCTACTATCTCAGAGTCAAGTCCATATTTAGTGCTAAATTTACGGAAAACATCGGTATCCATAAAAGATTTAACACAATTAAACTTAGGTGTCATACCTGACTCCTTACCTTCATCGAGATCCCAATCTTCAGAGTTGCGTTTAATTATTTCCAATAAATCCCATTTTAATTCAATAGTCTTCATCATAAAAGAGAGCACAAGACATATCGAGCATGGTGCGGTTGTTATCAGAAAGCCGAGCATAAAAATTTTGAATAATCATTTCTCTTGAGAGCTCATGATTGGGGCATGAATATAACATTACCATAAGCCTCCCCCAAGCTTGAGCGATGCTTTATCCTTCACGGGGCCAAAATTTATATATATAATTACGATCATGATGAACAAGATGCATAGGATAAAACTTCTGATGAAATTCCAATTTCAATCGTTTGTAGTTCCATGATACCATATCATCACATAGCCTATACCATGTCAATGCGTCTCCCTCCAAAGATAAAGGGAAGACCTTCTTCTTGATAACATCATCGGGCATACCTGCAAGCTTGAATAATCCACAAACTTCATCCACATATATTAGGTGCTCATCAGGATGTAATGTTCCATCTCCTGCAAAAGGATTAGCCAGCAGTTTTTCTATCATACCCGAAGGAATTTCAAAGCAGACATTTTCATTTTTAGTAGGATCAGTAGGTTGACGAGCAACTCTTTGTTCTACTGGTATGGGTGAAGAAACCCCGAACAAGCCCCTCAGAGGATTACTTTCCATAGTAACAAGTGACAGTAAATTTCAGCACACTATATAAATTTTTCCTTAATAAATTCCACCTACCAAAGGCGCTTCACTCCCCGGCAATGGCGCCAGAAAAGAGTCTTGATGACCCACAAGTATAGGGGATCTATCGTAGTCCTTTTGATAAGTAAGAGTGTCGATCCCAACGAGGAGCAGAAGGAAATGATAAGCGGTTTTCAGCAAGGTATTCTCTGCAAGCACAGAAATTATAGGTAATAGATAGTTTTGTGATAAGATAATTTGTAACGAGCAACAAGTAACAAAAGTAAATAAAGTGCAGCAAGGTGGCCCAATCCTTTTTGTAGCAAAGGACAAGCCTGGACAAACTCTTATATAGAATAAAGCGCTCCCGAGGACACATGGGAATTATCGTCAAGCTAGGTTTCATCATGATCATATGATTCGCGTTTGGTACTTTGATAATCTGATATCTGGGTGGACCGGTGCTTGGGTGTTGACCTTACTTGGACAATCATCCCACTTATGATTAACCTCTATTGGAAACATCCGCAACTACAACAAAAGGATTAAGGTAAACCTAACCATAGCATGAAACATGTGGATCCAAATCAGCCCCTTACGAAGCAACACATAAACTAGGGTTTAAGCTTCTGTCACTCTAGCAACCCATCATCTACTTATTACTTCCCAATGCCTTCCTCTAGGCCCAAATAATGGTGAAGTGTCATGTAGTCGACGTTCACATAACACCACTAGAGGAGAGACAAGATACATCTCATCAAAATATCGATCGAATACCAAATTCACATGACTACTAATAGCAAGACTTCTCCCATGTACTCAGGAACAAACGTAACTACTCACAAAGCATATTCATGTTCATAATCAAAGGGGTATTAATATGCATATAGGATCTGAACATATGATCTTCCACCAAATAAACTAACTAGCATCAACTACAAGGAGTAATCAACACTACTAGCAACCCACAAGTACCAATCCCAGACTTGGAGACAAGAATTGGATACAAGAGATGAACTAGGGTTTGAGAGGAAATGGTGCTGGTGAAGATGTTGATGGAGATTGACCCCCTCCCGATGAGAGGATCGTTGGTGATGACGATGGCGGTGATTTCCCCCTCCGGGAGGGAAGTGTCCTTGGGAGAATAGCTCCGCAAGAGCCCTAGATTGGTTCCGCCAAGGTTCCGCCTCGTGGCGGCGGAGTCTCGTCCCGAAAGCTTTCTTATGATTTTTTTCCTCATCCAAAGAGTCCATATAGCAGAAGATGGGCATCGGAGGGCCACCAGGGGGCCCACGTGGTAGGGGCGCACCTAGGGGGTAGGGCGCGCGCCCCACCCTCGTGGCCAGGGTGTGGCCCCCCTCTGGAACTTCTTGCGCTCAGTATTTTTTATTATTCTAAAAATGACTTCCGTGAAGTTTCAGGACTTTTGGAGCTGTGCAGATAGGTCTCTAATATTTGCTCCTTTTCCAGCCCAGAATCTCAGCTGTCGGCATTCTCCCTCTTTATGTAAACCTAGTAAAATAAGAGAGAATCGACATAAGTATTGTGACATAATGTGTAATAACAGCCCATAATGCAATAAATATCGATATAAAAGCATGATGCAAAATGGACGTATCACCGACACTCGTGGTAGGTGCGTAGACCAATTCATTGGTGGAGAATGTGGTGGAGCCTTCGAGAGACCACGGTCTGGCAGTTGCGGATCCCATGCTGGTCCTGTTGGCCGTCCCATCGGTAGCTGTGCTAGCAGAGACAGCTTCGGTGGGGGAGCTGCGGTCCCCGGTGCTGAGGACAGACATGACTGAGTCTATGATTGACAAGATGGTGGATCCAGTGGGGCCGTCTGTCGCACTCGTGGAGACGCCGGATCAGATGCTCCTGGATTTTGGTGTGGCAACCACAACTGTCACTGCATGCCCGAGATTGGAATCACAATCGATCCAGCCAGAACTGCTGCATGCCTCGCAACTCAAGAAGAATGGCTGGCAGCCAATGGCGGAGCTCATCCCACCCAGTTGCGCTGCGGGGTCAGAAATTGGTGCATTGTATGGATGTGCCAGCACGGATAAACACGAGGACGGGTCACCCGAGACTAATTTTGTTGTGAGGCCACCTCGGGATTTGGTTGATGCTCCATGTGCATATGACATGACCACGTCCCATGGCAGGCAAATCTTGGCCTCATCACATGGTATAGGTGTCCAAGGGGTGGGAGAACTGGCGGAAGGAGAAAAGCTCACGGAGAAGGAACAGGTTGCTCTGGGCGACAT